>NW_007360334.1:147255-240015 GCF_000271585.1 Trametes versicolor FP-101664 SS1
CTGGAGCAGAGTGCGTGGATCCGGCGCGCGATAGTGCGCGCGGACCTTCCGCATTCCGGGGTTGAGTGTGTGGGGAGGAGGGGGGAGCTGCTTGCGGAGCTCCCGTCGGATTGGGCACGGTATTTCGTGCGGGGGCACCATCGGGAGATGGTGGTTGTCCCGCAGAACCAGCCGCGGGGCCGGGCGGTGCGTTGGCAGCGCTCGGACCCGCCGTTCGTGGGGAACCGGGTTGACTGACAGGTCGCCCATGGCGACCATTGTTCCCGGAAGGCTGGGTGGGATCCATTTGGGGACGCTGTCGTAAGGCGTCCGATGTTCTGATGACGTGGTGACGTCGAGCAACTTGATGCTGTGAACGAAAGTTCGTTCGTCGCGGCTAGAGTAAAAAAGTGTAAGTGTACGCGAGTCCCACGACTCCCCGAATCCCGCAAGTACTCTGGACCGGGCTTGATTGCTCGGTGTACTCGCTGGATGGTGGGGGGTGGTAGAACTCTGCCCCCACCAGGCGCCCGAGGCCCGAACCTTCGGGCGCCGTACGCTTACGTACGATACATGAATGGCGGTATCTAATCTACGGGCGCCTAGATGCGCTAGTTCTCCGCGATTCCCGGAGAACACCTTCTCCTACTGAAGTGGACGTTCCCGTCCAGGCACTATGGAGTGCCGGTAGTAAGTAAGAACCGTCGGGTTCTTACACATATACTAAACCTTGTCCTGACACAAATTTCTCGCTCATGGCTTTGGCGCCTGGTAGGTCCTCGTGATTAGGTATGTACTCCCTCAAGCCAACGTCATCCCACGTGCTCGCTTATGGCCTTCAGTGTTTTCGAAACCTTACATACAGCCCTTTGGATCCTCGTCGGGTGAGCCCATTCGTGCAAAACCGTAGACACACATTTCCAACACCACTTTAGCTACGAGTACGGTATTACGCACTACTTCGATTTCCCCAACCTAGTCAGTAATCACTGGTGAGCTATACATACTGGGACAAACCCCGCCCTTCACACTCACGCACCTGTTACTTGTAGGTACACCACTGTAAGTCTGCATGCACTTCAATATGCAGAATGATGCGCTAACACGCACTCACCACACGAAGCTCACGATTCTAGTTGCGGTGAGTAGTCTCTTCTCTTGCGCTGACGTTTGTTGACCGAATCCTTCTCGGACGTTAGGAACTCACCGGCCTTACGAATCCAATGTGAGTGAAAGTGCAGCTTTACTGAATACTGACTTGAGATGTGCTGCTAGCTTCTATGCGCGACAAGTCTACTTCGGTAAGCCCTTGCGCGAGTGTCACTACTGACACAGATAGTAACAGCGCACGTACTTCCCAGCCGCACCCAGGTATAGATGGATTGTGGCACTTGCCGTACGTCCATAATTGTGACCTTGATGCACTCCCGACTCACATTCTCTGTAGGTTATCGCCATGTTCGGCGGCCTAGGTAAGATACCTCCATACTGCGGGATTCCAGAAGCGCTTACAACGATACGCCACGTTAGGCTTCAGTATTGGTAAGGGTTCGGCTCGCCTAAGTACTGTCCTAGATATTGCGAATTTGACAATCGCCATCGCAGCTGCTACTGTCAAAGGGTGCATATCGCAGCGTCGTTAGCGACATGTATTACCAACACCTCCCTGGTCATAGGCTCCAGTCGCCGAGCTTGGACGATTTTGCCACATTCAATGTTCGTTCATTACGAAAATCGTTGCACGATGGTACTGATAGCATGACGTCTAGTGGATAGTATGTTCCGCATACGGCTGCACAGTATTTGCCGAGATCCTCTTGGCCTCAACACTGATCTGGTGGCTCCTCCTCAGCAAATCGGGATTCGCGCGGTTACTTCCCATTCCGCTCTAGTACCAACCATTGCAGGTGCTGACATACTCGCGATGTAGGACCAACTCCGTCGTGTCCACGCTTGTCACCTACGTGATACACACTGGTGAGGCATATACTCTCTCGGAAGAATCAAGTCTCACGTCTGTTTCGATATAGGTCTACTTAATACGTACGTGCCATGTGCCGCGCAACATTGTGCTGACGATTGGACCCCTTGTCAGGATATTTGGCCTTTTGGTATTTGTATTTGTACGCTCTCTGCTCCAATTCAGGACATGTTCTAAAGTCGCCGCGCGTGCTTACCATACCCGGCAGGCATTGGTGTACCCACGCAAGTTGATCTACACCGGCATCAGTATCGTCGGTATCAAGTGTAAGTTTTTATAAGATGAAGCATAGCCAATCCCATGCTAACATCACACTAGTGTGCTCCATCTCGGTTCTTGCCGTGTACGTCTCTCACTATAGCTCGCCCTCCGTAGGGAGATGAGCATGCTCATTTGAAGCAGACTCAACTCTCGAGCGAGCCTCTCCGCACTGATGCTACAGCAAACCACAACCACGAACCACGAACGCGACCACCTCTGAGCTCGCATTTCCTTCGCGTAACTCAGCCTTGACACGTACCGTGCGTGATATCGAGCGTGATGGCACTCTGCAGGTAATGTGGCAAGCTCTCCGACACAAAGTGCTCGTTAATGCGCTTTCCTCTTAGATCTCTTCACCGTTGTCCAGCGGCGCCCGCGATCCGACGCACATTCGCTCCCAGAGCGACTTATTCGCCAGCCGCGAAGAATTAGAGACGACGCAAACCGTCTCGAGGAAGATCACCATCGTATGATCTGCTAGAATTGTATCTCATTTTCTCGGTAAGCATACTCGTATTGGTAGAATCTGTGCCGTCCCTGACGCAGAAGCCAGCCACGGCCTTTCTTGCTTTTAGATGCCGCCTCCCCCTACTGTATCCATAGTGCCTATAGAATGTCTCTCCGTGCTTTCGACCAAATTGGACATGAAGGACGACAACCTCCGGACCCGATCCTAGCAAAGAACCGATGTCAGCGACGTTAGAGCGGTATCTCCACTGTAGCTTCAACATTCAAGTCATGCCAGGCTCCAACCCACAATAGTAGTTCAATCGCCTTTTCACGCCGATGTCGATTGCAAGTAGACAGGTGAAGGATGTGCGGATCCCCTTTGGCACACGCTGATCTCTTCGAGAACAGGGAAGGGGTGTGATGGGTCTGACAGCGTGGACACAGGTGCCATACTTAACAGGTGGGAAGTCCTTGACTCCCCTGGGTTATCTAGGCACTGCCTCGAGCATGGCTCGAAGTCGATCTCACTAAGACCGCCGTCGCCGCCAAGGTGTCAGCTTTCAAACCCAGATCGAGCGTGCTGCGTGCTCCTAACGCGCGACAGATTGCAAGCAACGTGAGTCTATTCCCATTAGCTGCGACATAATGTCGAATTTCTTGAGCTCTGAATATATACCCTCGCCCAGCCAATTACTTGAATGTGTACATTCACGGCCCAAGCTCGATCTGACTCGCCCAAGCGTGCGCGACGCGAAGTCACTGCGCCGCATACACAAGGGTTAGTCGATGAGGGGTATATCTGAGGCCATGCACTCTCGCTTCTTGCATCTGCTTCTTAGCATATGGCAGATGCGAACTCTCCACAGACCGAAGAAGGCACATAATGGCTTTGCTATAGATGATTGGAGTAGGGCCTTATAACACGCCAGCCTCTCTCCGCCCTCGAGGACGCCACTCCCACCATGGCGCCCTCTCCCAGCCTGAACGGCCTATCCGTGGATGCAGCCCTGGGGCTTCCTGGGTTACCATCACTCGACAGCACTTTCGGCGCTATGCTTTTGGGCAGTATCTTCGGTGTCATGCGAGTACTACACAGTATACCATCCGCGTTTCGTACTGATATTATACTACAGGCTGTATGCCTTGATGCTCCACCAAACATATCAGTACTTCCGGACATATCCCGGCGACAGATTGGCACTGAAGAGCCTGGTGAGCTTTTGTCCACATCCACTTGTTCGCGCTCTGATAATATGGTGCACCAACTTTAGGTCCTCGCTATCGTGTAAGATTACGAAACTGTCAGCCCATACTTACGTCGATACACTGACCCTTGTTTCAGTTTCATGGAGACACTCCATACAGTCCTATGGATCATCATCTGGTCAGTCCTGCGAAAGGCTGAACGTCTCCGTTCATCGCTGACCATATCCTGACAGCTATGAATATCTCGTTGTGAACTACTTCAACCTTCTCAATGTCGTCGAAACTCACTGGTGAGTTATGCACAATGAGCTAAGCCAGTGACTCCATGCCTGAATCCTGTCTTCTCAGGTATATCAAGGTACGACCAATTTTAGTCACTCTCACATCAGTTCTGAGCGTGTTTTGACACTGGAACGATAGCTCTCGATACCGCTCACTGTACGCCTTTGGGATTACAGTCTGTGGTTCGTGCTCATGTTAGGCTCGGGATTACTAGGCCATCACCGGCACGACCAGCCAAATGTAGGAGGCCGCCGCTGCTTGAACAATATCTTGTGCTCACGAAAGCACTCCACCCCGGCCTTCGTTTACAGCTTCTATGCGGGCCGACTGTACTATAGTACGTCGCTTATGTCTGTCGTAGGATCACAGCAGTTGAGATAGGCAATGTTGTGCAGTTGGCCCCCAGTTGAAATACAGGCTTCTTGTTGCTGTAGCGGTAAGTCGCGATCTCCCTCAGAATTTGGCTCTTCTGATTCCTCACTGCTATTTCATTACGCTCGGAACATTAGGCTTTTGTCATGTTCCTTGCTCTAGGTATTTTCACTAGATCACTCGCTAAACCAAATCTTCTGACCCGTCGGTCGCTGCATTTAGGATGGGACTTCGGTCAGGACTCTCTATATTTACCTCGTCCGGCTCGAAGACGCTGATCATCACATTCGATGCAGCTGCCACTGTCAAAATGTACGCTGAATCATACTCGAAGAAAGGTCCTTCCTAAGCTGACGGCAACCCTCCGTCTGTGCAGCTTCCGTGCCAAGACCATATTCGAATTCTCGCAGTGGACTGTGAGTGCCGCATCCGCCAGCAGATGGAAATAACCCCCGATTAACCTATGCTTTTCCTCTCACGCAGTGGATTGTCGCAGTTGCGTACGGTTTCGCCGTGCTGTACGACCTCATCACCGTCGTGGCCCTCATAACTGTACTGCGACGCAGCCGCACGGGCATGAAGCGGTACATTCCACACTTCCCTTTTAAGGAGAAGGTATCCTGACACTCTGTTCTCGGCACTCAGGACCGACACTGTCGTCGATACGCTAGTTCTGTACGCGGTGAACACCGGTATGTCACGTTGCCGCTCACATTTGTATCGGCAGCTCTAACTTAACCACTTAACCACAGGGCTGCTCACTACGTAAGTGCGAAACACCACAGTGTTGCTAGTAATAGCAGGCTGAGACCTGATACTCTGCAGCATCATTGGCTCGCTCGTGTTCATCTTTGTATGTCGCCTGCCTATATCGATAGTAAGCTCGCAGCTGATCTGGATGCGACAGGCATTGGTGTACCCGGACAACTTGATATACGCCGGTTTAAGCATCCCTGGAGTCAAGCGTATGCTATCTATATCATGCTATTCTACGTCTACTGACGATACCTCAGTTTACTCCAACTCTGTGTTGGCCATGTAAGCTCGACGTGTCTGCTTCCTCTCTCGCACTGACCCACGATCTCGCTCACACTTGCAACAGGCTCAACTCGCGTCGCTCCCTGTCCGAGCGCATGATGCAAGGCTTCGAGGCAGGCTCACACGGCCAGGGGCGTGGTCAGCGCTCGCAAGCGCCTCACACGGTCCTTGAGACATGGAACGTCCGACAGGTGCCACTTCCTTCTGACCATCTCCCTGTCCCCGTCCTGGCGCTCAATGCGCTCACGATAGGTTCCGGTTTCGTTGCCGGTGACTATGGACTTGACAAGGAGCTTAAGAACCCATTCCGACACGGCCGATGAGCCGACAAACGGCGAAGACGCTGATGCATCGAAGGCCACCCTCGCAGACGTCCAAGCAAAGAAGGCCGATCTCGCGTACGTCGACACACCTGTGGATCATGCGGTCCCCAAAGACACTGCTGTAACGGTCTGAGGAATGGACGTGTTCATGGATGGCTCAAACGGCTGGGTGTATATAAGCACATCCCCTGACGTCGTGTAGACAGCTCAGCTATAACAAAGCCTTAGCCAACGCCCCATCCTGCCACTGAGACCGACTAACATATCCGCATCCCTGATGTAGTAGAGCACATTTCCTATCGTCTATGAGCCTATGATGTTGAGTTTCCCGCTGAAGTTACGGCAGGGTAAACACATCTTGTCACGATGCCCGAGGACGGATGGGTCGGGGACGGGAATGCCGCTCGGTCATACTACGCTTGCCCGCGGCTACGACCGATCCCGCTCGTAGGGAAGTTGTCGGGCGGAATCCCGCCCGACTCTCCCATCTACGAGACTCACTCCCCCAGGCCGGTCGGGGTATAAGAGCCGCGTCATGCGAGGCGTAAGTCCATCAACACACCCTCTTTGTCCTTTTCACTCCTCAAACAGCATTTACGATGGACCCCGGCTTTACTGCTGCTTTTGCGAACGATGCGCGCTTTCAGGCTGGGGTGTCGCTCAGTGCATCCACCGAAAACAACAAGTCCCCCATGGACCTTGCTCGCGAGCAGGCTAGAGGTCTTGTGGACGCGTCGAAGGTGTACCACGCAGCCAAGCTTCCTCCAGGTGATGTGCATATACCTTCTGGGGTATCCCTCCTCGCTGATATCGCGTCGCTTCTAGCTTCAGCTTACCAAGTTCGTGAGAAGACAATTGCCGTAGAAGGTGGCACACTACGCCTACGCTGCCTCACCCCGACAGACATCGAGGAAGACGCCTCTCTTCCCGTTCTCGTCTGGTTTCATAGCGGAGGTAAATACTGTAACTTTCAATGCAACCCGGAGGGTCACACGTCACACGGGGGTCCTCCGCCCATTTTTTGGCCGCCGTCACACGTCACCAAGGCCGTCCGGGGCTTTAGCGCCCGCCTCCGGCTGTCCTTTCCGACGCTAAAATACCCGTTTTGGAAGGTGCCTGGGCGCCTCCTTATCCCCGGTTTCGTTCCACCGTGTCACACGTCACCCCCCCCTCCGGGTTGCATTGAAAGCTACAGTAGCGCACAACCCCCTCATACTATGACACTTCATCGGACTTACAGATACTTGTCTTTCTAGGTTGGATTGTCGGAGACCTTGAGCAAGACGACAACCATCTGCGCAGCATTTGCGTCGAACTGCAGCTCTGCGTCGTGAACGTTGATTACAGGCTTGCTCCGGAGCACCCGTTCCCGACCAGCGTGAACGATGCATACAACGCCATGAAATGGGTAGGTGTCAGCCACTCCACTCATCCGCGAAGACGATTATGTCATCAGGCTCTAACATCTGTTTTTTCTTTTCCCAGGTGACGGAGAATGCGCAAAGCCTCCGTATTTCCCTTTCCAAGGGCTTCATCGTCGGCGGCGACTCCGCTGGCGCGAACATGGCCACGGTTTGTGCGCACCTTGCGCACGACGACCCGCTTTTCGAAGGCCGCCAGCCAACCGGTCAGCTTCTGCGCGAGCCGTCTGTCGTGCAAGAGGAGGTATACCCGGCCGAGTAAGTCCTGCACTAAGTTCGATGCTCCCTGGGTAGGAACTAACGGTTGGCGGGGTGATTTAGGTACAAGGCGGAGCTTCTCTCGATGGAGGAATTCAAGGACGGACCTCTCCTTACCCGGGAAGCCCTCAAGCAGTGTCGTGGTACGTCCTCCCGCTCTCCATATGTATAAATTCTCCAGATTTACGCTGACCTGATCACTCGCACCTCCGAACAGCCCTCCTTCAAGCAGCACCCGCCGATCCGCGCATCTCCCCACTGCTCTTCCCCTCCCACGCTGGCGTCCCTCGCGCGTTCATCACCTACAACGGCGCGGACCCGCTTCGCGACGATGGCCGCCTCTTCGCGCGCATGTTGCGCGAGGCCGGGGTGCCGACCTTGGAGATCATGTAAGTTTCCCAAACGTCCTGTCATGTATGCATATGCCAGGAGTATGACACTGACGCTGGATAAAGGTACCCTGGTGTGCCGCATGGCTTCTATTACTCGTTCCCGGACATCGCGCTGGGGAGAAAGTCGGACCAGGATATACGCGATGGACTGAGGTGGCTCCTGGCCGATGGAATGTCGGAGTAATGGGCAGGATAGGCACACGAGCACATGCAATGGAGTACGCACTTGCAAACGTCGCGTAGTGCGTGCACGCTCCGACCTGTATAATGCAATAGCTTCTCAGCTTTCGTTAGGTTGAGAAACCCATCGCAGGTGCGCGTTCGGTAAACCAAAAATGTAGAGCGAGATGTCTACCATAGTACGATCATCGAGCAGCGTCCGAGAGCACGATATGCACAAACACGAGCGAGCAGGTACGGTACGGTAGGATACGGTATGTAGGGATTACAGCACGACGGCGACGGGGACACGGCAGAGACAAAAGCAAGATAATAAAACTAGGCATAACGAAAACACCGACCTCGCCTCCCAGCGTCCGCTCACTGCGCGACCGCCCCGCTGTAGTACCGCCCGGTCTCCGTCGACCCGCTGTCCAGACTCTGCCGCGCAGCATACGGCACACTACCGCCGCCTCCACGGCCGCCTGCCCCAACGCCAGCGATCCCGCCCGACGCATTCCCGCCCTCGTACGCATACGGCGCGAGCCGCACGTTCTCGTCGTAGCTCTCGCGCGGCCGCGGCGGCTCCCCGCGCCAGCTGCCGCTCCGGGGCGCCGCGACGGCGGACGACGCGGAGGTGGACATGGGGTACACGGTGGGGCGCGGCGCGACGCCGAACGCCTCGCCAAAGTCCATCTTCGCGTGCGTCTTGCCCGTGGCGGAGTCCGTGACGTCGACGCGCGGGCCGTGCGTGCCGGGCTTGCCGCGCGCGTAGTCGACGAAGAAGCGGAGGGAGCCCGCGATCTCGTGTGCGAAGTCCGCTGTGGATGTGAATCGGGCGCGTCAGCAACGGCTTGGGTAAGGGGGGAGGGGGAAGGACGCACAGTAGTTGATGCTGTCCCAGAGGGGGCGCCAGATGCTGCTGCGCGGGCGGCCGGGGACGACGTACTCGCGCCACGAGTATGCGTATATCATGAACGCGGAGAAGAGCACCATCTCGATGCAGATCGCGAGTGCGTTCAGCCCGTCCGCGATGTTCGTCTCCGTCCAGTACTGCGTCGGCTTGATCACGCGGCCTTCGAGCGCGTCGAACTACACCGGGAGCACGTCAGCGGCGCGTCGGAAGCGGGAGAGGAGAGAAGCATACAACGAGGCCTTGGTAGAAGGTGAACATGACGATGAGCTTGATGGACAGGAACTTGGAAAGCGGCTTCCGGCCCTTCAGCTCATCCTTCGTCAGGCCGTAGAAGATGAGCAGGCCGTACAGCGCGATGCTGCGAGCCGGTAAGCACCAGTGTGCGACATATGCGGGAGGGCTACGTACGTGATGCTGACACCGTCGATGACTGTGATGTACGCGTGCGCGGTCTTGAAGCTCCATGGACCCGACTCGCACAGCACGCCGTAGTATTCACATACGATGCCGGCGATGGAGAGTACTACACAACAGGGTGAGGTTAGTTTTGACAGAGACATCATGTCTCATGAAGGGTGCGTACGTGGTCGTAGAATGACATATTGCAACACAGACCACTAGGAAAATGTCAGCAGGTACGCATTGAGCCGTGGTGGGTGAACGCACCTTCAATGTGTACATGAAGTACGCCTTAGTTGGTCGATACCTCCAGCAGCAGAACTACACGCATGGGTCAGCCCAGTCAGTGATAACGCTTTGGAATCGCTACTCACGGGCATGGGCAGTGCCTCTTTGTCCTTGCGAATGATAGCGTTCTCTACGTTGTGTTCTACCGCCGTTGCGGCGACGAATTCGATGAGGAGGAGGCTATTTACTTGTTCAGCAGAGGCTTCCGGCTTGAAGAGGGGGGAGATACGTACAGGAAAGCACTGAGGGTGACGGACTGGACGGTGGTAGGGTTAGCTAACGCTGAAGAGAATTATTCATGAAGGCGACGTGCAACAGTGTGAATATCTCTAATGCGGTCTCAAATGTGGCCATGATCGCAAACGCGCATTTCCGTACCGAACCGCTGGACGAAACCCACTATGCGGACAACATGCCTCACACAGACCGTACGCAGCCACCGCCCGGGACGGGTCTCCTGCAAATCCATGCCTCCGTCGGCGCACAAAGCCCACGTCCGCAAGCAGCGGGCGAGAAACCCCGGGATGCCAACAAAAGCAGGAATTGAGGCACGCCATCTCATCGCGGACTTGGACAGTTGATGACATTTGATGTCAATAATGCGGCACAGCTTTCGACAGCCCGGCGCGCAGCAGAATCTGACCATCTGTTCCAGGTCTTCGGTGGAACAGGTTCCGCGGAAGGCGGAGTCTGCGGTCCTGAACCACCAGATAGCTCGCACTGCTAGGCGTAGGCACTGTCCCACTTAAGTTGTGATACGCCCGCGGTCTGTGCACGTTGGATACCCCTGCCTGCGCAGAGTCACTGTGAAATCAGAGAGTGCTCACCACCCTACCCAGCGCGAAGAGTGTGCACAGCATAGTCGCAGATGCGCCCTCGTGTTACCGTTCGCGCCATCTTCGCCGAATCCATCGTCGCATTCGAGCTGTACGAAGTGCGCAATTTGGACGCGGCGGGATAAGCGACGGTGAGGTGAACCCGCCCGCACGCGCTCGTTTTTGATCTCTCAAAAACGCCGGTTCCCCGTTGTTCTGCGGAACACATCTCACCGACATACTCCGCAGAACAACTCGTCCGAAAGACTGAACTCTCTCTCCTCGCCGGAACGATTGGTGAACGGACCACATATCCGGAGCGCCGTAACCGGAGAGGCTGACGCTTACCTCGTATGCTGCGGAGGAAGGCCGTGAGACTCTGGAGCGAAGAGGGTATACCGCATGCCAAACAAACTCACCTGTCTCGATGAGATCATAGTACGTGTAGCTGCGGAAGTATCTGTAGGAGAAGAAGGAGATGATGGCGTAGACCGCAGGCATGTACAATATTCGGATACTGTCAAGGATCGGCACGTATGAGTGACACTTGGATGATGTTATGATGTCTGTGGCGGGGATTTACGCACATCTGTCGTTGCTCCCCGCGGTTGGTGTAGTGTCTGCCGTTTGCGGTTGGCAAGAGCATGATACAAGGTCGCGAATCGGGGACTTACGTGCTATGGAAGCCGACGTTGATGATTGTGAGGACGACAGTCTACCACGCTGCGAGTGAGCTCCACCAGCTGGGTTACGACGAATGAGGAACGTACCACAGCTGCGCAGACCCCCGCAATCAGCCATCCTACTCGATGCGCATCCCAGTCTATGCCATCCGAACTCCAGAATCCCGTTTGGTCGATCAGTTGCTGGTTGTCGGACGGACAGAGGGTGCTGTTCTTCTGGACCATGCCGAGCGCGGGCGAGTCGTGTATTTGCGTCGGAGACCAGCCGGTGAAGTATAGCCAGAGGGCGGGGAGGAGAAGGTGAGAGAAGAAAGCAAGAAAGAGTGACTATATGCGCCTGTGCCTCTGGCTCCGAGGAGGGAGGTGGCAGAAACAACAAGAAGGGCTGTGCCTTGCTCACTCCGCAGCGGCGCAACTCGTTCCAGCCGACCCGTTGCCGGTGAGCGCATCGGCGCCTATACGAGCGTTCCGGGCAGACCCGGCGCTTGTTCAATTTCACCCTCTCCTCCGTCTCCCATCTCTCGGTCTTTTCTCACTCAGATCCTGCTTGGGTACTCTGGCTTTGCTGCTTGTCCTTTCTAACGTGGGTTGCAAGCGTGCTGGAACATACTGGAGGGACCTTTAACTTCTGAACCGGTCACACTCGGAACTGCTCCTTCCGTTTGTCATACGATATGACTCTTCCGGTGCTCTGCAGTCCTGGTCATCATACACGCGACGGACATCCCGTATCCTGCTGGAGGGTCGGGGGGCCCTGCCCAATCACTCTGTTCACCAGATAGTCATCGCAATGCTGCAAAAGCACGGCTTTTTTGCTCGTAGACTCCGCGACTGCCTTGTATTCTCACAACCGTGCACGCCGGAAATCAGGACATGACGGCAACGCGACAAAAGATACGGAGAATCTCCAACCCCGAGTCCGACCGCCCGAAAACATGCCGAACGCGCCTTGCTGCTCGGAACGGGTGCCTGTGCCTCCGAATCTGTGGCAGCTGGCTTACGAGCCTAGGGAGAGCGCGCCCTGGTGAGCGGACTGACTCCCTAGAGTCGCGCCCGAACGGCTCACCTTGCTCATCATTTGTTGTAGGAACACAGACTCCACCGGAAGTCATCGTGATATTCCCTTGATCTATGGGTCTACGTTCGCGCCGGTTACAGTTTTCCCCGGATGGGTTGTGGCCAAGTAGCAACCAGTGAGTGACCATGCAATATTGACATACATTTCGAATGTTCCAAGATACACAAGCGAGCGACTTCCTATAGCATACAATCTCCCCCCGGTGCGTCCCGTCCCCCGCGCTCGACCCCCGACATAACCGGGAACAGCAACCCGGCTGTACGATCCCAGCACGGTCATCACCCTCTCCCCGGGACACGCACCATCGACATGTCCGCCCGCGGCACCAACGCCTGCGAGTAATTACCGCCGGAGTCCCGGCGCTGCCGCAGCGCCCTGGCAGTCAGCCTTCATCTGCAACGCTCACGCTCAAGCTGCTGGGGGCGATGCTCACCGGTACGCCCTGGGCCATGTGCGCTGCGCGCGGGCGAGCCGCTGACGGATTAGGAGGGACATAGCCTGAGCCATTCTGGTTGTTCCTAGGGGCTGCAGGCATAGTGTCAGCCGCAGCCTCGATATCGCGCCCACTGCGGTATGCATACCTTGCTGTGGCCTCCCATTACCCTGGGGGCGCTGGGGCGGCGCTCCCCCTCTATTGCCGTGGTTCATTCCACCACCACCGCCGGACCCGGCGGGTGGCCTTCCCTGTCCCTGGTGTCTTCGTTCAGATCTTCCCGTACAACGGCAAGGACGAGCCGATACGCACCTGGCCGCTTTGACCCTGCTGCGGTACACGGGGCTTTGGCGGCTGGGTGCGCGCCGTACCAGTCCTGGCAGTGCGCGTGTTAGAGTTCGAGTTGTTGTTCGAGTTGGACTTCGCGTTGGACTGCATGTTGGTGATGGAGTTCATGTCGACCGTCAGCGTGAACGTTGCATTCGTGTTCGCCGTCGACGTGGCGTTGGTGTTGCTGTTCGTGCGGTTGTTCGTCCTCCTCGCCGTCGTTGTCCTCGCTGCAGTCGTCCGAGTGGCCATCGTTGCGTCAGGGGTGGGATCGGGAGTGGGGTTGGGGAAGCAAAGGAGGCGGGTGGGGCGGAAGCAGCTTGAGTGTCCTCCCTCTGGTGGGGGGAGGTAAGGAAGGAGGGTAAGTGCGAGATGAGAGGGTTTTCAGGACGGTAGCCCGGTCGCTACCGCAGGTGTGCGGCACGAAGCGGGCTACCGCAGCACCATTGCTTCTACAGCTGCACGAACCTTGTCTTCACCACATGACGGGAAGAAGTCGTGCGTACGAAGGCACGGTGTGAAACCCCAGTCCAGACCCTTATCCAGCGTACGGATACCGCGGGTACGTGACGGTACTTCTGCAGCGGCGGAGGGGATATTAACTCGTAGATGTATGGGACTAAAGCCAGCGCTGATTGTGAGGCGACTATTGGATTCCAAAGGGCCTCTGACTGTACATGTGGTGGTACATAGCATACATAATACAGGATCGACGCGAATATATAACGTTGCTCTGCCGGGAGGGCCTGTCCCCGGTGCGACGCGAACGTGTCTCCTCCGTCAAGCCCCTTCACTTCGAGCCGCTCACCCGCTCCCGCTATCGGTATACCCATTCTGTAGGCCTTTAACGCAACGCCACGGAGAGCAGCGGGATCCCTAGGGCGTCGACACGCGTCTACGCCGCATCATCGCCTTCACCACCCCGCAGGACTTTGGCGATATCCGACTGTATGCCCAGGCTCCCCGTCATGTCGATTGTGACCGGTAACGAAATCGGAACCTGTAGAGAGAGGACTGTGTGAGACTCGTAGGACGTGGAAACGCTGCAAAATGTGGTACATGTCGGACGTTCCAGGTCTCGAGGGTTGGAGGGCGCGCCCAGTCCGAATCGTCCTCGAGGCCCTGTTTCATGCGCTCTGACAGGGCGCGGCGCGAGTTGAGCCTGTATCATTGGCAGAAGGGCGCGTCAATGCAAGAGCGAGGACGTGGCGATCGCGAGAGCTTACAAGGCTAACACGGAGTTGGAGTACACTGCGTACATCGTCAGTAGATGCGATAGAGAACGGGAAGTGGCAATATGCCAAGGACATACGCTTGACCCCCGGGATGCTGAGGGCGCCGTATATCAAGTTGTCTGGGTACGCCAGTGCCTTTTTCGTCCCTGATTAGCTGTGACCTGGTAAGTGTCGAGGTACACGTACGAAAGCGAAGACGAGCGAGCTGACGATGCTGCGAAACTGCAATATCAGCTCATCTTGCAGCACTGAAGTCCGTTCGCACATACGTAGTCAGCAGTCCTGTGGACAAGCCGTCAGGGTTGCGGTAGAACGCTAAGGAAGATACACGCACCAGTGTTCACCGTGTACAACACAAGTGTGTCTATGACCGTATCAGTCCTGTGTAATGAGATACGAGTGTCAGAAAGCTGCTGGCGCTCAAGAAAGTCGGGCTTAGTTACCGTTTCACGCCGGTACGGCTGCGACGCAGGACTACAATCAGGGCCGTAGCGTTGATGAGGTCACACAGGACGACCATGCCGTACGCGACAGAGATGATCCACTTCGTGAGGGTAGATGTAAGCTCAGAGGTGGGCTGTCAGAAAGCGGAGGTACGAACCGTCCAGTGAGAGAATTCGAAGATGGTCGCTGCATGAAACCTACATGCACAGGCGTTTCGTGTTAGCCGATGCAGGCTTGTAGCGGGGACATGACGTTGCGTACACTTTGACCGTGGCAGCTGCGTCGAAGCGAACGGTGAGTATATCTTTGAATCATAAGCAGTAAGGAGCTCGCACCGAAATCCCATCCTGGAAGAAGTGTTCTGATCAGTGATCGGGTTTGCTTTAGTGGTCGAACGAGCGTTCATACCCAGAGAAAGAAGCATGACCGTGACCTGGGATCGCGGGGCGCAATTAGTTACGGCGGATTCGCATTCACCAGTAATGCGACTCACCGCTGCTGCGACAATGGGTCTGTATTGGGGGCCGACTAGCAAGCGTCGCTTGCATCAGCCACTGCGGCTCCACACCGGCGCGGACGACGTACTGTAGTAGATCCGACCTGCGTAGAAACTGTGAATGGAGATTGAGTGCGTGGTTGAGCTCATGGCTATCGTATTAGCAAAGGAAACCGCCTACATTTGGCTGAACGTGCCAGTGATAGCCTAAATAGTCCCTGGCGTGAGCATGCGTCGTAGACTTGCGCATTTTAGAACTTACGGTCACTGGTATTGTGAGCTATGACGTCGCCGTCAACGCGGGCTCGGAATTGATACGAGAATAATCGTACCTTGATATACCTGAGGGCGTACAGTTTAGGAGTCACCTGAGTCCTTTGTTTAGCTGCGAAGTACTCGCCAGTGGGTTTCGATGAGATTGAAGGGATTGAAGTAATTGTTGATGAGATATTCGTAACTTTGTTGAACGGGAATTGATCAGCAGAACACGAATTTTATCAACAGTGCTCTCGAGGTTTACCAGATGATGATCCACAGGGCCGTATGGAATGTCTCCATAGCACTGATGGAAAGTCAGCGTGTCAGCGTACTTGATAATTGTCGCCTTCGAGATCTTACACGATAATGAAAACCTGTTGATAGACAAGGTGATGAGAGGGCGACTGAGGAAAGGGTTGTCCAGAGAGGCTCACCAAACCCTTAAGCGCCAGACTGTCGCCGGGATACATCCTGTAGTACCGGTACGTCTGGTGGAGCATCAATACATATAGCCTGTCGTTCAAAATCGATATCACGCGCAAACATCGAGTTACATCCAGTGCAATACTCACATGAATCCAAAGACGGAGCCTAGTAGGACGGCGCCGAGTGTGCTGGCAAGCGACGGCACCCCTGGAAGAGCCGGAAGCCCCACAAGTGCATCCATAGGCGAGCCGCTCAGGGTAGGGGAGGGAGCCATGCTGCAGGGACGCCTTCGAGAGAAAATAGTCGCTTTATCCATATATGCCCCCCCCCTTTCTCGGCAGCATTAATCATGCCACCTGCGCGGAAGTCCGCGTAAGAGCCATCGTAGAGACGTATTCGTCGTCTCGGTCACGTATAGGATCTGTCATGTCGCAAGAAAAAATAGAGCTTACAAGACGAACGAGTGGTAACAGATACCGCCTTCACCGTTCGCAGAATCTCTGTCGCACGGGTTTGTCAAGCAAGACGATCTGGACGCAGTCCCAAGAAAGCACGCACTGATACTAGGGCTATGCAGCATCGTCATAGCCGTCAAATAGTCTGTAATAATTATCAGCGAATGTCCCGCGTGAGAGCGAGCAACTGTCTAGCGTTGTGGGATGGACTCACGCTGTTGAGGCCCCAGGAACGATCACAGTAAGGGTTCATTGAGTTTTTAGGTTTCAAATCTGATGGCTCAACAGCCCTGACGGTCGGGATGGGATCGTTTGTCGTAGTCGTGGGGACGGGCGGGGCAATAACTGGATGGTCGGGAGCGTCGAGTCATACCGAACTCCCGACTCCGAGGTGACCGGGACGATTCAAATGCCCAAAACAGAAGCTGAAGATTTCATCTCAGTAGGAAGACTGCATTTGAGCATAGGAGCGAGACCCGTCACGGCCGCCATGGTCGTGGTAGAAGAGCAACGTAGGCTACAATTGAGTTGGATGACTCGGATGTGATGGCGTGTTATTTGTGAATGTTAGGATCAGAAGCTATCGCCTTCCCGATCGAGATCTTGCAGTCACCGGTCGATGACTCGTTCTGGCTGCGACCTGAAGTTGACTGTAATTACAATCCGTAACACATAAATATACAGGATACAAGTTCAGTTGGAGGTCTGTCAAGTTGGTGCAGCACGATCAGGCCCCCGGCTCTATCAAGCCCCCTCACTTCTGGCTACCCAACCCTGACCGTCCATGAGCATCCCCATACCTCCGACCTTTTCCGCAGTACCATGGGGCACAACATGATCCACAGGTACTTCGACGTGCGCGATCTCAGCCCGCTCCGCCTGGACGTCCGCGAGGCTTGCCTTTTCCACATCGACGGTTCTGCCACTGCTGGGCGGCTCGGCGCTGTCCGAATGTGTACCCAGGCTTCTCATCGAGTCCATAGTGACTGGCAACGTAACAGGCATCTTTCGAATCATCGCTCAGTAGGACGCGGAAGATGCAGTGGAGTGGTGAGAAATGGGCGCACCTGCCGAACGTTCCATGTCTCGAGGACGGTGTGGGGCGTCTGCGGGCGCCCGGCACGCCCTTCGTCGTGGGTGCCCGCTTCGAAGCCTTGCATCATGCGCTCGGAGAGGGAGCGACGCGAGTTGAGCCTGTTTGCGAGCGAGGAGACATATCAACACTGGACCAGGAGCGAGGGTGTGTTCACGTCGCGCTCACATGGCCAACACAGAGTTCGAATAGACTGTGGTATCGTCAGTAAACGTTGGGATGGTAAGGCGCAGGCGAAGCGACGTACGCTTGACACCGGGGATGCTGAGTCCGGCGTAAATTAAGTTATCCGGGTAAACTATCGCCTGTCGTATCCTTCTTAGCTGCAACCTTATGATATAGGGGGCCGAGGACTTACGAAGGCGAAGACGAGCGTGCCGAGGATACTGCAAATTCTTAGCTCTCATAGAAGTATCGAAGTATCGAAATCCGCGCTTACGTAGTGAGTAGTCCTATGGTGCAATTAGCGTTGTCGACGCAAGTGAAGGGGAGGAGTGGAAACATACCCGTGTTCACCGTATACATTATCAGCGCATCCACGACCGTGTCAGTCCTGCGCGGAGAGCCAGTGTCAGAATGTTGGTACCGCATGCAAAACAACGGGCTAGCGTACCGTTTCACGCCTGTGCGGCTGCGTCGCAATACGACTATGAGGGCCAATGCGGTTATGAGGTCGCACACCACCGCGAGGCCATATGCGACCGAGACGATCCACTGCACGGCGAGAGAGCAGAGAATGTTAGCACTGAATATGCCCGCCGAGGATGGATGCGGAACGCACAGTCCAATGGGAGAATTCGAAAATGGATGAAGCACGGAAGCTATGTATATGGGGATGAGATTAGCCACTGAGTATTTATCACAGACATATATGATCGCGTACACTTTGACGGTCGCAGCTATATCGACGTAGACCGTGAGTGTGTCTGGATAAAATGATACCGGAGCAGCTCTCACCGAAATCCCATCCTGAATGAAATGTGGTAATGAGTGCTCAGATTTGTCGTCGTGGGCGAGCGAGCAGACATACCTAGAGATAGGAACATGACAAAAACCTGATATTCCACACGAGGTAAGAAGGATAGATCGGAATGTCCGGGTTTTGATGAAGATGCGACCTACCGCTGCAGCGACAAGGAGCCTGTACTTCAACTGAGGACCGACTGGACCACGTTGCTTGTGTTCAGCCGCTGAAAGTCGGTTGCAGATAAGAACGACATACTGTAGTATACTCGGCCGGCATAGAAGCTACGAGTGGACATGAGCATACGACCCTCGTGCAGGCAGTGGCGGTCTCATACATTTGACTGAACATGCCGGTGATCGCCTATAGGTCGCTGACATGAGCGTGTCTTCTCTGTGTGCGTAGGAAAGAACTTACCGTCATCGGTATCGTGAGCTATCACATTAATTTCCGCCAACGTAAGCTCGGAATGACTACGAGAACGACGGAGCACGGTCGTACCTTGATGTACCTATGAGACAAATGGTTAGGCGTTCCGTCAACGCCTTTTCCAGTCACGCAGTGCGCACCAGTGGGTTTCGATCAGATTCAGAGGGTTGAAGTAGTTGACGACAAGATACTGATAGCTATTCGCGAGGATCAAATCAGGAAAATACGGCAACATTCTTTCGCGGTGCTTACCAGATGATGATCCACAAGACCGTATGGAAGGTCTCCATGAGGCTGAATAAAGGGTCAGTGGATCATCTTAGGTCTCATTTGACCATCTGTTCTCTTACACAATGGTGAGGATCTATCAGGGGGCTAGGTCATGAGCGGATCAACGAGCGACTACTCATCCACAAAAACTTGCCAGGAGTTTCAATGGCAGTCGGTCGCCAGGGTACATCCGAAAGTACCGGTACGTCTGATGGAGCATCAACGCATATAACCTGGAATTCAGGTTCAATATTTCGTGCAGGTGTAGAGTGCTCATTTACTCACATGAAACCAAAGATACTGCCGAGAAGGATGGCGCCGAGGGTACTATTGAGCGATGGCAGCCCTGGAAGCCCCAGGATTGCATCCATGGACAAGCCATGCAGGTCAGCGGTGGGAGCCATGATGTGGGCGATGCTCTCGATGACAGAGAGAAACTTCTGCTCTTAAGACCGCCCCCTTCCTTGGCAGGCGCGGTAATCGAATCACCTACGGAGAAGCCATTAGGTTCATCATGACACTACCTGTGAGGCGTGTTTACCCTCTTCGGACTGCGAATAGATCACATCTGCCATATGGAGAGAAGAAGCAGATGTAAGAAGCAAGCGAGGACAGCCTCCGGGGGTACCCCCTTCGTCTACCCTCTGCGTATACAACCACAGCAGATGAATAGTACCACGAGTCAAGCTTAATCTGAGAGTGGGCGCATTCTGTGACGTGTTTGGCTGGGCGAGATGATACTCAGTGTTATTTACTGTCAGAACTCAGAAACACAAGGGATACGCCTCAGCGTCAGAGAATAAACTCACGTCACTGTCCGAGATGCTTTCGGCGCCCGCAGTCACGGTTCGACGGGGTCAAGAGATGGCAATTTGGTGGCGTTACTGGCCCAAGGAGTCGATTCAGTAATGCACAGTACGGTACCTGAACGCCCAGGAGATCAAGGGCGGCCCGACTTCTAAGTTTGACGTCCGGGCCCACACGGCCACGACCTCAGGATCTGCTGAGCCCGAAGCTACGCCGACATATGCCGAGTCGTCGAGGTGGTGCATTGTCGAAGCGCAATGTTGCGGAACTGCTCCTGGAGCTGGTCCGAGGTGGGTCAGCGTACGAGAAGGATGATCCACACAGTGGCCCTCATCTCTCGACTTAGTGACTGCGATCCACGTCGACGATCGCAAGCAGCCTGAACTCCCATCACGCAGTGCCGGAGAGTATTCGAGTGCCGAAGCTGACTTGTTTTTCTAAGAAAGCTGGTGTTGTGAGACCCAGACCAGACAGGAGCATCCGAGTCAGAATGGCAGAACATCGGAAGTGCGAGCTGGTCGCGCCCGGCGGATTCCGGATGAAACGAAGGGTTGTTTGTTCGTATTAGGATCAGAAGCTGTCGGCCTCCCGATCGGGATCTTGCTAATACCGACATCTTCGGACGTTCCAGTGCGAGATGAGCCAGTTCTGACATGGAGAAAACACATGAGTGCGCAAGGCTCTGTATCTCGTATGGCCTCGGGCTCTACAAATACATATCTTATAGCATACTTAAGTAGCGCGAAAACATATCCTTTTATGTCAACAAATTCTCGTTCAATGTAGCACGAACATGTCCCCTCCATCACGCCCCTTTGGTTCCGGCCAGCAAACCCTCTCTATCTATCACGTCCATGCTTTTATCTTGGAAGTGGGGTCCTTTGAGACTGAAGCGTCAGCGTGCGGAAGGGGGCTCGGCGCTTTCCTCGTGGGTTCCCACACTTCTCGCAGAGTTCATCGTGTCTGGCCACGTAACGGAACCCTGTCAAAAAGGATTGAGTACGGGAATAACAAGCCGAAAAAATGCGTATCACCTGTCGGACGCTCCATGTCTCGAGCACAGTGTCCACGGATTGTAGGCGCGTGCCACGCTCCTGTTCCTGTGAGCAGGCCTCAAGGCCGCGCGTCATACGCTCTGACAGGGCGCGACGCGAGGTCAGTCTGTGTCGCGGGCGGGGGTATACGTCAGCATTAGAGAGGACCGGACCAGGGCATCGGCTCACGTGGCCAGCACAGAGTTGGAGTACACTGGTACATAACGTTATTACTGAATGTGCAGGTGGCGGGATATGGGTTGCGTACATTTGATTCCAGGGATGGTGAACCCTGCATAGATGGCGGTGTCTGGGGAGACCACGGCCTATGACATTCGTCTTAGCTGCAACCTTATGAGATAGATAATCTTAGGACTTACGAAGATGAAGGTGAGTAAACCGAAGATGCTGCAAAATTTCAGCTCAGATCTGGCTACGCTGCCCTGTCCTGGGGTCATGCTACACTTACGTGGTTAGCAGTCCTGCGATCGGTTCAGCGTCACCTAGTTTCGTGGTAGGAGGGAGCGTTAGACATACCGGTATTGATAGTGTACAGCATGAGCGCATCGATAACGGTATCAGTCCTTCCCGGCGATGCGTGCGTGTCAGAAATCTGGCCTGTAAAGATAGCACTGGTCGCACCGTTTCACGCCCGTGCGGCTACGTCGCAGTACGAAGATGAGGGCTAAGGTAGTAATCAGATCGCACAGCAAGCCGAGGCCGTACCCGACCGAGACCATCCACTGAGCGAAGAGAGACGGTCAGAGCATCGTGTCCGTCAGATGGATGAGGTCACGCACAGTCCAGTGTGACCAATCGAAGATGGTCGTGGCACGCCAGCTATAACGATATCGGTCAAGTGTTCAGTCGGCCGACGCAAGAACATGCTTGGAGGTCAATATCGCGTACAGTTCGACGGTGGCGGCTACGTACAAGCAAGCGTTGATGAGTGTTTCTATGCTATTTCATCATGAAAAGGGCTCACCGAAGCTCCATCCTGAGTGAAGTGTTCCAGTGAGTGACCGGACTGTCATCAATAGCGAGAGTAACTATACCGAGGTACAGCAGCATGACAAAGACCTATTATTCAGAATGCGGTAGGGATGATATTAGTATTTTTGGATTCTGATAGAAGACCCGACTTACCGCTGCGGCAACAAGGAGCCTGTACTTGGGCTGGGGGCCGACTGAACAGTGGTGCGTGTTATCAGTCACTAAGAACCAACAATAAGCATAGGCGACATACTATAGTAGACCCTGCCGGCGTAGAAGCTTCATATGCACGTTGAGCCTTTCGTGAGCAGAAAACCATCACGGCGCAGGTTCAATATCCTACCTCTGGCTGAACATCACCGTGATAGTCTAGCGACGTTAAAGAATGAGCGCCTCTCAACGACGTGTATGGCTGGGGACTCACCGTGACTGGTATCGAGAGCTATTAAATGGTCGATGCAAGCTCAGGCTTGAGATGCGCGCAGCGAGAGCGATACCATCGTACCTTGATTGTCCTATGGAGCGCGGCGGTATTCAGTCCTTTCATCAACGTCTTTGCCAGTCGCGCAGTACTCACCAATGGGTTCTGATGACGGCGAAGGGGTTGAGGAATTCGGTGACGAGATAGTGGTAACTGTTGAAGGGATGCGATGAGGAAGCCACGATCGCATTCAACCTTCCACATGACGTACGTGCTGAGGATCCATAGGACCGTATGGAATGTCTCCATAAGACTATGAGGTCAAGAGTCAGTGCATCGTGTTATGGCACATGCTATAACAGGACGTCGTCTTACACGATAACGAGGACCTGTTGGTGGTGCAGGTCATAAATCGGAATGTCAGCAAGTACTCAGCCATTCGCGAAGGCTCACCAAGCTCTTCAACACCCATCTGTCGTGGGGGTACATTCGATAATACCGGTACGTTTGGTGAAGCATCAACGCATAGAGCCTGCCACTCGACATGAGTATCGCGCGGGGAAGTCGACGGTACAATACTTACATGGAGCCGAATAAACAGCCAAAAAGAAGGGCAGCGAGTGAACTATCGTACGCCGAAAACGCTGTGAGTGTATCGGCAGGCAGATTGTTCAGGTTGAGAGAGGGTGCCATGATTGGGGCGAGGTGCTTGGTAACTGATTCATACTTGCTCCATAAGACCGTGTGTTCCTCAGGGGCGAATATCGAATCACCTATGGTTGAACTTTGGTGTTCTGTGTCACACTCCCTGCGAGACGCCTTTGCGGTCTTCGGTCTGTTGAAATACAACCGGAAGACCACGCCGTTGCGGTACATCGCTGGAGTTGACACCGCACCTCGCCAGACGTTTTTCAAAATAGCTCATAGGCTGCTGTACATAAAATCAAGATTGCAACTATAGCCACGGTTGATGCAAGGATGAGTCTCTGATGAGAAGATGTTGTCGAGAGTGTGCCTCACTAACCGTTCCTTCAGTTCTTCGTCGAATGCCCCACCAACTCGTACGCTCCGGAGCAACGGCAACCGCGGCCCACCCTCGACTGCTCCCGGTATACGCGGTATTGAGTTCCGCAGCCAAGCGCGCCCACTTCCGCGCTCCATCGCCGTCTTCGAGCGCACAACAGGCTTTGCAAAGCCGGACGGCGAACGCCTCCCAAACGGGCTCGTAGTAGAGCTCCTCGTTGTCGAACATATCCATGTACATCTTGTCGACGCGGTTGACGAAGTCGTCCAGGATACTCGGGGTTCGCGCCCAGAGCTCTAGAGCCGCATCGCGCGAGCCTACGTCCGAGTCGGCGCGGGCTATCATCGCACGTCGTGTTTCGCTTTGGGAGAGGGCGGGGCCGGTGAGGGCGCACGCCGTGCATGCACAGGTGAATCCATACGAAGAGAGTGCTTCCTGACGTTTGGCGCGAGGGAGGGCGGGGTCGATGTAAGAGATGAAGACTTGTGCGCCCGAAGGAATGGGCGAGAGGGCTCGGACTTCGAAAGTGAGGGTCGCCGGCTCGAAACGGTAGACGGCATTAGGAGAGCAACTGTGTGCATGTACGTTAGTTACCGATGGGTAGAAGTATTGGCATGATAGTTCAAG
This sequence comes from Trametes versicolor FP-101664 SS1, assembly GCF_000271585.1. NCBI lineage: Eukaryota > Fungi > Basidiomycota > Agaricomycetes > Polyporales > Polyporaceae > Trametes > Trametes versicolor. The sequence continues at coordinate 171,293 of NW_007360334.1, forward strand.
GAGGTCTTACCTATGGTTGATCCTAGAAATATCTACGCATACGGCGCCATACTGGTACACGCCGCCAGGGAGCTTGCCGATGTGAAGCGAATTGGTGTCAATGATAGATTTGGCGACAGAGGGATCTAGAGGATGGCAGTTCGCAAGGCTGAAGAATGCTGCACGCCTCTGCGGCGATAGAAGCTCAAGCGCATCCTCGAGCTCGGCGTAGTGACGACCGGAGCTAGCACGATACGGCAGAAGTTGCGGATAAATGAGGAGAGGTATTTCGCGGACCAGAACCTGGCCCCGTGTTATCGAAGACGTTGCGTACACGCCTAGACCACTTGTTCCAGCGTCCGATATGCGACACGAGAGCGTGCCAGTGTAGGTGTCCAGCGGATCTACGCCCCAAAGTAGTTGTTTTTCCTGGGCGTGAACTAGAGCGAGTGAAGTAACACTTCTTTCTTCTGAAATCCGGGTACATTCAGGTATGCTTACAACCTCAAAGCGATAATCCAGCGCAGTTTCAGCCGGGAACTTGGATGCCGTGTCGTCATAGTCATCCAAGAGACGAGGGTCCGGAATCGCTATAGCAGAGGGTCCACCGAGTGATTTTGTTGTCCCTTGGCTGAAGGTATCCAAAACAGCATTCATGAGAATGAGCAGGCCTAGGGTAGACGTCTGCGCCAAGGAATGGCCAATATTGACGGGAGGAGAGAGAAAGGATATCGGACCGGCGCTTGAGCCGCCACAACGCGTCAACAGCGCCAAATGCCGCGGCAAAGGCCGTGGTGGCTGAATCCAGCATTCCGCTCTTGCACTTGACCGCGTCGAAATGCTAGACACACAGACGAACCAGACGGGAACACACATTGTCATAGGTGAGCGTGACAGAAGACACTCCAATATACTCACAGCTCAATTTTCAGTGAAGGTATCAGTCTTCCAGAGTTCTGGGCTGCGCTACAAGATTTCTAGAAGACATCCGCTGAAGGCTGGCAATTGAAACGGTCTATGTCGGACCATGAAGACGACGCCCATACGGCAACAAATCCGAACATATTGGTCACCTCGCAATTCAAGACAGTATGGCAAGAGTACTACGAATCGGAGTCAGACTTGTGTGCCCGGACTCTCTCTACCCTGTTGGTCGTGAAGCCAGCAAGACCGAGACGCCTTTCAGTCTCGACTACAGAAGTGGCTACTCAAGAAGCGCGTCCGATTTCAGTCGCGGAGACATTGCCCAGCTCCAACGACACCGTCTTGAGCTTTTATACTCTAGCGGATGAGCAGTGGAACAGCTCGTCCGTTGACGTTGAGACGATCGTACAGATCGAGCTCCCTTCGCCATGTCCGGCGTACGAGTCTTGCGCCCCTCTTCAGCAGAACATCTTGCATGGAGACGATCCAAACTTTATGCCGTTTCTCCCATATGCCGATGAACCAACCTTTGACAGTGCAGACCACGCGCTCGAGTATAAGGCGCTGGCCTGGCAGGAAAATTACCGCGATCCAGATAGTGAGTCTCGACTCCATCGTCACGAAGCATTCAGATGGCTCACAAATTCTGCAGCATTAGAAATTGTACTGGAAACCGCACGCAGGTTACACTCGGTGCACGGGTTGTCTCCTACCCAAATCGACGACACCAATGTGCTTCCACTCACTCTGCGAACGACGTCGGCCTGGGGTGCACTCTGGACAGGACAGCATAGGTACTGGACGCTCCCTGTCCGAACGCAAACGCTGATCTGGGTTTAGTGACTCTATTTTGTGGCCTGGCTCGTCACGATTGTCATGTGCGCTGCCGGACATTCCTGCGCCCCGCGCAGAGGATCTACGTAGACGTCTTCAAGACTACCTCACGTTATGGTGTCCACAACCCGATTGTCTCCAAGCGCACTGCTTCTCCCATAGTAAACGCGTACATCGCATGAATCGTGCTATTGACTGACCGAGTATCGCAGACGTTGAGCAGTTCGATCTATCAGCAGGTGTATCAGCGACTTCATTCCGATGTTTACCAGCTACAAGCGCGTGCGGAAACAGCTGTATCATAGAATCTGGATCAACTTCTGAGGTATGTCGTTTGACAAGCTCGAGTCAACCCGTCGCTAATGCGCGCATAGGACGACGTGAGGTGGAGCAGCCAAGACATCGATGACTTGAGGACAATCTCCCAACTCGGTACGCCAATGACGTCCTGCGATCTGGCAGTGTTATGTCGTAAGCCGTGCTATGAGGTTCGTTTCTGTCTCATTCTAGACGAATTACTCATAGACACGTTCTAGGTCGCTCTCATATGCAAGCAACATGACGACTTTCACGTCCCTGTCAAGCGTCCGCGGGGCCGGCCGAGGTTAGAAGTCGTCAAAAAGCACCCTTTCGGTGCGTGCTGTCGCTATCCAGTGTCGGCGAAATGCTCATAGTAACTTCGTTCAGGCCCCGAAAGAGCTCCTGGATTCGTTCCGTGCGTCATCCTTAGAACACGTCCATAACGAGTACCCGGAAACTCATGTAGTTTCAGAAATGACCCGTGCGCTCATCGCGGGCCATGCGGACAGAGTTCAGACTGCGCTTGCTTCCTCAACAAGGCGCATTGCTCGCGGAACTGCCGCTGCGCGCGCGATTGTAAGCCGCCCAGCGTCGCAGTAGTTCCGTGTCACTAACTATATGCGACCCGCTGCAGGTTCTAGGAGGTGGCAGGGATGCAAATGCGCGCTGTATGGGCGTCCGTCGAAGAGCAAGGCTCCACAGACGTGCTCTGGCAAACACTGTCCCTGTTGGAGTGCAAATCGAGAATGTGATCCCGACGTGTGCCTGCCGTGCCATCCCACTTGTCGAAGCAGGCAGCTACAAACAGGGATACATAAGGCGAGTCACCTGCGTAATGATTATACTACTCTTGCTAATCAAAGAGATGTCGCCGGTAGGCTACTGAGGTCAAGGCGGGGAAGTACGGGTTTGGGCTCTTCCTCACTCAGGATGCAAAGCAGGGAGACCTCATCACAGGTGAGCGGCTCTCGGCTCGCCTACACGATCGTGAACTGACGGACTATCTGATAGAATACCTCGGGGAGCTCATCTATGAGCCGACATTCCTTTGTCGCGAGTGCGCAACACGTCTTTCTTTCGTCCCTACCTCTGTCTGACCTAATATATCACTACATCCAGCCAGCTCACGTCGCATGTCGGCCGCAGCTATGTCTTTTGCCTGAATAAAAGCATATCCGTGGATGCCTTTCCGGCCGGTAATGAAGCGCGTTTTATCAATCACACGCCATCGGAGGAGGCAAACGTCGCAGTCTCTAGTATGCCCCTTTGAGCGCGACCCTTTCGCGCCGCCTGATACTGACGTTTTTGTGTAGTATTGCTTATCCATGGGGAGCAGCGGATCGGGGTGTTCGCGAGTGAGTCGTCTTCGCCGCACAGTTCTCAGGGTGGGGGCTAACTGATCCGCGCTTGGCTTGCCAGAGGTAGATCTGGACTCGGGCAGCGAGCTGTTCATGGATTATGGCCCGGAGTATCCCATCTAGCCTTCTGGCGGTGAAGCTTGAAGGTCGCTGGGTTCATCAAGTGCTTAGTATGTGCACCGCTGCCGCCATCGGGAACCGGTAGTGCGCAGGGAGACACGCCCCTTCATCTCTGTCATAGTACTACGGACTTTATCAAAGAGGAAGAACTTTATGCTACTGGGCAATTCGCGGACGATAAGTAAGATTGCAGGACGGTGTATCTGTCGTGGTAGGCAGACTCACCAACCGATCAGGATATTCTGCTGAACATGCACAATAACATCCCTCTTAGCTCAGTTGGTAGAGCGCGTCACTAGTACGACTAAGCGGTCAAGTGATGACGAGGTCAGTCGTTCAAATCGGCTAGCGGGAACGTTTTGCCATTCATGCGAATCGATATACTAAGCGAGTGCTGTAGATCTTCGCGAGAACGCACCCATCGTAATTGTTTTCCTCTGAGGTGTGTTAGAATCGAGAGCGCATTCCAAGTGCAGACATACATAAAACGTACGCTTGAGGCGCGCCGGGCCGGAGGCGTGTGACTTTTGTGGAACAATGTTCGATTCTCGCTGTGCGTGTATTTCGGAGGCTTTCCTTCTAGCCACCAGCCACGGTCTCCGAACTGCTTCTGTGCGGACTTTGGTAAGTCTCTTTTCTCACCAGGAGGTTGTATATTGAAGAATTATGGAACGTTCGCAGTAGCAATGACGCAGCCATCCGTCGTGTATACGAAGACCACCCAGCGCGTTCTAGCGATTCCCGAAATACTGGAGCTGGTCTTCTTATTTCTGAACGTACAGGACGCAGCGCAATGCGCCTGTGTGTGCAAAAGTTGGTCCGAGGTAGCTCTGAGCTCTCTATGGAGGGACGTCGATGATCTACACCGACTGTTCAAGCTCCTCGCCCCGATCGAGGCAGGCGCACCTGAAGCTCCTGACAATATCGGCGTTCACGACGTAAGCAGGGACTACCTACGGACCCTGCTCTTTCTAACATGTATGTTAGCATCATTTTCAGCGACCTCTCGAACCCGCAGACTGGGCCAGGTTCATGCGGTATGCCCGGCGCGTACGGAGTCTCTCGGTACCACCATCCAACGACAACGAGCTACGCGGCTCGCTGGTCTTTGACGTAGTTGCGCAGACGCGTACGACGCTCAACATCCTTCCCCGTCTTTCCTCGCTCTCCTGGACCTCCGACAAAGGCGAGCGCATGCGGGTCTCGCTGATGTTTATGCACGATAACGTGAAGCAATTCACCGCCAAGCTCGTGCCTTCGGACAACTACTCTTTCAGCATCTACTTCCAGGAGATCGCACTCCGCATGCCCAAATTAACCCATCTTGATTTGAGGTTCACGTTTCCGGTTCACGATATAGAAAAGGACCTCTGCAATCTGTTCGAAGCCCTGCCACTGCTGCAAAAAGTCGTTCTCCCCAAGTTCACCATCACTGCCAAAATCATCGAGCGGCTCTCAAATAATCCGAAACTGCGAGTGGTACAGTTCGAATTCATGGAGTCGCAAGGCGCTGGAGACGTCTCCGACGTACACAACTGGTTCCCTACGCTTCAGGAGGACGCATTTCCGTCTTTGAACGACCTCTCCGTCAGCGTCCACCTCCCGCACATGGTTCGCTTCCTGAATGCCGAGTTCTCCCCGGCCCATCTGACGTGTCTATACGTCCACCTGCTCTATATCGTCCCTCCGTATCAAGTGCAGGAATTTCTTGAGGCGACGACACAGAATTGTCAGGAGCTCACTCGGCTCTACCTCGATTTTGCTGGCGACCCGAGTCCTCTCTTATTCCGCACGACCCTTCCGGATGAGGACCGCATCAGCTGGAATACCCTCCGGCCCCTCCTCAAACTGTCGAAGCTGGTCGAGTTCGAGCTGCACTGGGACTCGCCTGTTGCGATCACGCAGGACGACCTCGAGGAGTTGGCATCGAGCCTGCCGGCTCTGGAGCTCCTGGAGCTCAACTCCGAACCGCTCCCCACCCCGCAGCCGCCCGCACTCACCCTCCGCGCGCTCGTCCCGTTCGCGCGCCACTGTCCGAAGATGCGCGAGCTGAACCTCTACGTCAACGCATCATCCGCAGACCTCGAGGACGCCTCGCGCGAGTTGCACGCGTCCCTGCCGCCCATCCAGTTCCGCAGCCTTTCGAAGCTCTCGTTCGGGCTCTCGCACATCGCGTCCGCCGAACCGGTCGCCCTCTTTCTCAGCGAGCTGTGCCCGCTCGGATGCGCGGTGCGCGCGGGCGTGAGCTGGCCGAACGGGTTCAGCGCGATGGAGGCGCAGACGCCCGAGGACGCGGTGGTGCTCGGGGAGATGTGGGGCCAGGCGAGCGAGTGGTACGCGCGCTGGGCGGAGGTGGACGGCATGCTGCCGTTGCTGACGCGGGCGCGGATGGAGGAGCGGGCGCGCAGACGGGAGCTGGAGCGTGAGGTGGAGGACTTGCGGGTGCGCTGTCGGCTCTTGGAGGACCGGGCGAACGTTGGAGTGCCCTCGGATGGTGGGTGCATCTTGCTCTAGGTGCTGTGTTGGGTAAGTGAAACGTCTCCCAGTCTCGGACTGTCTTGTACTTACGCAGCGTCCAGATTCACCGAGCGTGAAAGATTGCAAAACGGTGTTCTGTCAGTATCTATTTGCTGTGTTGATTTATTCCGTGCTTGAAGATCGTTTGCTCTGCTGCTTTGTCCGGACCACGCCCTCTGGATATCATGGACACCCTGCGCCATTATTCCTCACATACGCTATTCACGAATTGGAAAAAATAAACAAACTATCCCGTACACGCCAGACATGTGCATTCTGACACAAATGGAGGGCAGATACTTACTCACGCTATGCAAGTCTCATGGCCAGACCCGTGGAGGATCAGGGCCGCACGGGCAACGCACGGCGTGGGTATCCTGTCAGCTTGGGAGTGTGCACATGAGGCTATCGGCCTTATCACACAGCGTTTTGTTCCTCGTTCTCGTTCTCCATCCTTCACTACGCCTGCTATATAACAGGACTTCAGGTAGGCGAGAACCCTTTCATTCGTCCGTACATTGTATACCACCTCAATCGGGACACACAGGAGGTTACAGGGTTAGTAATTTTCGCCGATGTCGACGATCCACTCCATCAAGCGCGAACAGTGCCACCTCGCCTGGGACCACAGGTGCTCCGCGAGCCTTTCCATCATTCTACCACGTACTTACATCCCATTTGCATTCATCAGCATCCCCCCGATTCTGCGCGTGCAGTCCGGCGAGACCGTCACCTTCGACTGCCTCGACGCCTCAAATGGGCAGCTCACGCCCACCTCCACTGCGGCCTCCATCGCCTCGCTCGTCTTCGCGCAGCTCGACCAAGTGAACGGCCCGATCTTCGTCGAGGGCGCCGTCCCGGGCGACACGCTCCGCGTCGACGTGCTCGACGTGCGCACCGCCGCCTGGGGCTGGTCCGCGCTCATCCCCGGGTTCGGCCTCCTCGCGGACGAGTTCGCGGTGCCGACCGTCAAGATCTGGACGCTGCACGCGCATGAGGGCGGGTACGACGATGCGGGCGAGTATGGGTACACGTGGTTCGACGAGGAGAAGGGGATCCGCGTGCCGTTGAGGCCGTTCGCGGGCGAGATGGGCGTCGCGCCGGGGAAGCCGGGCGCGCACTCGACGATCCCGCCGTATGCGACGGGCGGGAATGTGGACACGCGCCATTTGACGAAGGGCTCGATTTTGTATCTTCCGGTGGAGGCGGAAGGTGCCTTGTTCTCCATCGGGGTGAGGTCTGTGGTGCCCAATGCTTGTTAGTGCTGATGATGGTCATCTAGGACGGACATGCGGCCCAAGGAGACGGCGGTAGGTCCCCGGGGAACTAGATACTGAGTGAATGCGCTGCTGATCATTGCATCTCGTTCTTCTAGAGGTCTGCGGTAAGCCGCTTCGCGTTCTGTACACCAGAGAGTAGCTCACGCGGGTTTTACGCAGGCACGGCGATCGAGACGCCAATGAATGTGACTGTGCGACTGACGGTCTTGAAAGACAAACCGTATGTGAAGACGCCGCACTTCGTAACGCGCTCGCCACATGGGCGCGAGGAAGAGTTCTACTGCACGACCGGCGTTGACTCTGGTGCGTGGCTCGCGACGGGCGAAAGCTGCGGCGCGTGTGCTGCCCGCACGGCTGTCATCAGTTGCTCGTCCCAGTGAGATGACAGTGGAGCTTACCCAGCATATACAGACATCCGAGAGGCAACGCGTGCGGCCGTGCGGCATATGGTGACGTTCCTGGGTGCGGAGTATGATCTCACGCGTGAAGAGGCGTATATACTATGCAGCGTCGCAGGAGACTTGAAGATGCACGAAGTGGTGAGTCGTTGACGTCTTGTCGTGGTTGAATTTGTGACCCTCGGTCGCTTAACGAGACTTCTTAGGTGGACATGCCGAACTACGTGGTGCGTGCTTTGTAGGGTGCTTGTACCGAGGCCGCTATGCTTATTGCACAAGCGTAGATTGGGATGATGATACCGAAATCCATATTCACAAAGAGCAAATAATCCTGGATGATGCTGTAGGTGTCGTTATAGGTTGAAAGCCTCAGCTACTAAGACTTACTGCGCTTAAGGGATACAATATTTCCCAGTCAACCCAATTCGAATTCCTGCTTGCTCCTCGCAAACACTTTGGGCTTGCCGTACCGTACATTGCATTGAAATTTACGAGCGTCGTATGCTTCCTTAACAGCAACATCTAAGCCTTGATTTATCGACGAGACAGAGCCAGAGGTCATCCGTGCAGTTAGTCATCGCTTGAGGAGGTGGAAGATCGAGTTCAAGGTGCATCGGGCGCCAGTTGGCAAGTGCCCGCTCTTTCCAGGAATTGTAGAGCTCTTTCGACCCTTGGGGCGATGGGGGCCCTCTGCCGTTCCTCCGTACAGCCCGTCTAACCTGAACCACCACCATCGCCTCATGACTGCCCTCGCTGTCCTCTTCGAAGACCTGGAGTTGCTTTGCCGAGTCAGTGTGGTAATGAAGAAGATAAGATAAGCCCGCCTCGGACGATCGAGGCTCCCTCTCGAGCTCGGAACGCTAGGCGTTATCACCTGCGCAAAGCCGGCATCGTCTCTCTTATACCTGCACCTCTCGGTTCCCTCAGCGCACTCGAGCACCTCGCTTGCAGTCAAGAACGATGTCCGAACTCTCTTACCTCTCGCACGCCCGCTACGGCAAGGACAAGGTCCGCGTCTTCCGCGTCGTCCGGGATGGCGCATGGCACAATGTTTTCGAATACAACGTTACCGCGCTCGTAGAGGGAGACATCGAGATCAGGTAAGCCCACACGCACTCGGATTCCCATTCAGACCCTCGATACTGAGGGTGATCGATGGTACTAAGCTACACCAAAGCAGACAACACCGTGGTGGTCGCAACGGACTCTAGTGAGTCTCCATATGCATCTCCTGACCTAGTCGATCTGACCATCCGGGCTACTCTCAGTCAAAAACATCACCTACTGTGCGTCATCCACCTCGGTGGGCGGCACAGTCCATCCTGACCCGCCCCTATCTCGCTAGACCTCGCCAAGACCTCCCCCCACGTCCTCCACCCGGAGAGGTTCGCGCTCCATCTCGGCACACACCTCGTCTCCAAGTACGCGCACCTGAAGAAGGCGTTTATCACTATTGAGCAGCTCCGGTGGCAGCGCATCCCGATCGCGCAGGGCGAGGGTCAGACCCCGAAGCCACACTCGCACGCGTTCTACCGCGATGGAGACGATACGCGCGTGGTCGAGGCTGAGGTACGTTCTAACACTTTACTAGCCTTACACCCGCAATATGCTGACAGAAATACTACATACAGATCGATGCTACCGCGGGCAAGGACAAGATCGTCGCGCATGTGACCTCCGGCGTGCGCGGGCTGCTCGTGCTGAAGACCACCGGCTCCGCGTTCGAGTCGTTCGTGCGTGATGAGTACACGACGCTCGTCGAGGTCGACGACCGCATCTTCTCCACCTCGATCGACCTCACCTACAAATACGCCCCGCTCCCCATCCCCGCGCCGGCTGACGGCGAAGGGAAGGTCTTCGACTACGCGCCCACGGCAGAGGCGGCTAAGGGCACCGCGTGGGACGGCGACGCCGTCGCGGCGGTCGCGCGCGATATCACGCTCGAGGTCTTCGCGCTGGACGAGAGCGCGAGCGTGCAGGCGACGCTGTACAAGATGGCGCAGCGGATGATCACCGAGCAGCAGCACGTCCTCAGCGTGACGTACAAGCTTCCGAACAAGCACTACGTCCCCGTAGACATGAAGTACATCGGCATCGACAACATGTCGCCGTACGCCCTTCTATCCAACTCTATCTTACTAGCCGCTTGTGCTGAGCAGAATCTATTTTTCGCAGTCCGAAGGCCGAGGTCTTCCTTCCCCTATCCGCGCCCAGGTGTGTTTCATATACCATTCTGCTCACCTGCCTAGTCACTAACGTGTCACGTCCGGTTCAGTGGTCTCATCTCTGCCACCGTGTCGCGCAAGTGAGGGCTATCAAGACGAATGGGCAATGTATCCGCAGGTATATAGGGCGACTAGTTGTAGTCTGTATAGCGTGGCGATGTTTGTAGGCTATCGAGAAGATAAACAAGGGACATAGCATTGTATACAGCTATGAGTGATCACACGCAAACCGAAATATGAGAAGGCGGGGCAGGTCAGGGACTTGGGATGTTGAGTTCGATGCATATGGAGGGGACCGTAAAAAGCAAAAATTCCCGCTAGCCGATTTGAACGACTGACCTCGTCATCACACGACTTAATCGTACTAGTGACGCGCTCTACCAACTGAGCTAAGAGGGACGTTGAAAGCATGGGTGGCGTGTCTTACATATTAGCAAATTAACTGGCGCTTCCGGTTGCAACATGCTGTCGTTCCCCGGGCACAGGCTTCTTGCACCGTCTTTGCTGCCACCATGACACATGCAAAAATCTGCCTCAGAATATTTACCAAGTCTATCTTCATGAGGGCTCCGACTTGCATCCATACTTGGTCTCTTGAGTAATCTGCTGATACATCAGCAATACTATGTGACTTCTCCTCTGGCCTCAGTCAATACCGAGTTCAATATTTCTAGCGCAAGCTGTGGTACGTCAAGAACTCCAATAGCCCGTTGAGGAATCGGCTCATGTTGCGGCGTAGCCCCGTTACTCCCCGTGCCCGGTCTATCTCTATACAAACGTCAGGAGTCAGGACTGACGTTTCGACAGATGCTCCCTGCCGCTAGTGCTATCATGTAGTATTGGCTACGCCTTTGTCGAAATTTGCCAACGCATCAGTCTTAGCGGTCCGAAGTCGGGACACGCTGCACTCCGGCGGCGGAATGCATGTCTTGCGACCTACCACGGTTGCTGACCTGTCAACATGCTAGCGGCGTTACCGCAAACCTTGTCGGAATTCAGGTGTCCCTACGCCGCGCTGAGGCATCGCTTTGAATGGTCAGAAGAGCGTTAATCTTTGGCTGCTACATTACCTCAAAAGGTATTACGCATTCCCGACATCTCTGCAAGGTCCAATGAAAGGCAGTGCTTCTAGCTGCCAACGTGTCCTGGCGAATACCCAGTGCGCCTTTTCGGAATGCATGGCCCGCGTTTGCGCAGTGGTGCGTTCGGGTCGAGAGATACGAGCTCACCTTAATTCGCATGCACAGGCCCCGTGCGCTCCAGCGAATGACAAACGATCTGTGCCGCTGTCTCTAGGCCCCCACATTATCCCCGCTCCACGATCAGCCCCGCTGCATGTGGTCTATCAGGGCGGTACCCAACGATCGTGAGTGCCTCATGTTCGGGAAACATACGTGCGGCCAACACGGGTCGACATCCGGAGGATACCCTCACAACATATGCGATGAGGGGTCGCGCGGTAGTCGGCGGCCACACGATGATGAGCACTGGCAGCCCAACGTGCCCTCTGCGTGTGATTCGGTGGTGATTCTGTGAAGCACATCTGCAGGTTTGATGGAAAGGCCGTGGCGGCCGCCTAATCTGATATTCACAGCAGACCAGGTACAGCGCTGCTGAGGGGAATAGCGGCGCGAAGACTCTGACTCCCCAGCACGTCAACGAGCTCTAGCTGCTTTCGATCAGCCTGCACCGTGGAGTATGTTGCAGCAGAAGCAGCCTATAGGACGCATACAGGGCCCCGTTTTCTCATTGTCAGTCGATGTCTCTGACTATTCACTTGCAATGATACTTCACGCGGTAACTTTGACCCCGTCCGCCAGCGCAGTACGTCGGCTATGTAGACACTGTCCTTCCCTGCGGTCACTTAACATTCGGATTTTGGCAGGTGCCGGTACGACCCTGCGGGCCGCCGAAATCCCCCCACAGCCGCCGGGCGCGACCAAGTACGTTGCGCGCACCGAATAGGCATTGTCCGCGCCTCTCCAGGTACGTCTTAGCATCCCGAGCATCGTTCCAGGTTGAAAGGATCTATCAGAACTGGTATGGCAGGGCGGGCAGGGTCCGAATCGGCGAGGTCAGGACACATGCTTTCACTTAGCGGGCGACAGCGCTTGAGCTTCCTGGGTACTAAATCCTTGATATGTATAGATATTGACAGGGATGGTCCCACAATATTCAAATGCCTCGTTTTGCGCCGTCGGTTCCGCCGACAGGGAATCGTATACTATCCGGCGGAGGCTCGGACTCTGTCTGACGCACTGTTCTAGGCAGAACGCGCGTGTCGCGCTCCGCCAGATGTGATATCACCCCGAACGTCGTAGCACGGCCTTTGTGGGACGCGTGGTGCAGGGCCGGAGGCCAAGGGCACGTTGAGTCAGCCCGCTGTGGATGCCCGAGGCTGCTTCATTGGTCCGGGGATGCGAGATGTTGCCGGAAGCGGTTTAAAGGCCGATTCCGAGGGAGTGGGCGCCGGGCGGCAACTTGATCAGGGCGGTGAAGAAAGATCTCGCGATCGCGTATTCCGGCGTTCATTATCGTGTCTCACGACATCCCACGACTCATTCACTCGCATCTTCATCCTTTGACGAGCCGGAGATGACATCGGACATGGTGCACGCTGTACATCACACCTGCAGGCGCAATATACGCTCAGTTTCCGACATAATTTGAGAAGCATGCCTTGGTGAGTTCAATTTGACGGAATTTCTGCTATCTGTCATGAATGTTTGAAAGGAGACTTCCCCCTGTTCATAGCACTCAAGACGGTTGGTAGCGATAGTGGAATATGCTGCACTTTCATCCGGTGCGCCCTGCAACAATCTCGGGGGTCAGAAGACTGGCTGGTGCCCGGGTCCCGAGCCACCATCGATCCTCACAAGTTCACTAGCGCGCCGATCACGCTCGTGGGTCTGCAGCCCTTCCGTTCGAGAATGTCATTGGACCCCGAAAATGCAAGCAGGGTAGACGGTGGTTCTCGTGTTCGACTATGGCGCCCGCACGGTGCGCAGCTGGTCCAAATCCGACTCCCCAGGGCCGGAAGACGGCGCACACCCGGCGTCATCTCCATTCTCGGCACATTGTCTGGCATGGGAAGATGGACGGGGAAGATCCAGATCAGTATATACCGTGTTCCCGAGCGAAAAGGAGATCCCGGGGTCTTATCGGTGTCTATCCATCGTGGGACAGAATTCGGTATATAGACCGGCAATTTCTCTCGACCTCCGCAATCTCTCCCTCGACATCCCGCACGCCACCGAAGTCGCCGTTTCCTGCTCAATGGACTCCCACTATGTCCGCACCGTCGGACACATCGACGAGCTCCTCGTGATGATATTCGCCTACCTCGACGACCGTGCCCTCTCGCGTGCCGCCTGCGTCTGCAAGCACTGGTCGGAAATTGCACTCGACTGCTTGTGGCACGAGGTCACAGACCTCAGACGGGCACTCACCGTGCTCGCGCCGCTTGCACTCAGGCCAGAACGCACCGCGACCACGTCTATCCGCGCACCAACCGCCTACGTTTGTGTCCAGCCGCCACTGTTCGTTCCGAAGCTTCTAACGCAACCTTGGCAGGCGTTCAAACGTCCGTTGACGGCGGACGACTGGCAGCGTTTCCAGCGCTATTCAGCCAGGGTTCGCCGACTGCGGTACGATCAACGCCACGCCCGGTCGACGACCGACCGGGCAAAACGACACGTGCCGTTGCACACCAAGGTCTTCGATGACCTCTCCGCGACCTGCCCATATCCGGACATCTTCCCGAACCTCCAATCGCTCACATGGTTCGCCTGCCCATCCAGCCGGCAACACCTCAGCGTCGTTTTCATGCATCGGCGCGTAAAACACCTTGGTCTGCACATGTATCGATCCGAACCCCATGCTTTTACAGCGTTTCTCAGCGATGCGTGCGCGCGATGCACTGGAATTACCAGCCTCGAGCTGAGACTGGAGGAGCCCATGCGACACCTTGAGCAAGACGTGATCCTTCTCCTTCGTGGCTTGCCCCAACTGCTGCAGTTGTCCCTTCCCATCTTCTCCTTGACGCCTCGCATCTTCGTTGAGCTGTCCAGATTGAGGCATGTGGTGTCGATAACCCTCGGACACCCCGCGCAGGCAGAGCCCGGGGACCGCAGGGACGTCGCCGACTTTGCCCCGACGATACCAGACGACGCCTTTGTCACCCTCCGAAATCTAGCCTTCAGCACCCGGCTTCCAGACGCGACGAGGCTTCTCCACACGACGCAGTACCCTGCGTGGCTTACTCGTCTCCACATCAAGAGTGTGGCTATCACGACGCCCGTCGAGCTGCGCGACTTCTTCTGTGCCGTCCGGGACCGATGCGCCTCGCTCGTAGACCTTTCTGTGGACTACATCATCGCGCCTGACTCTCCCATCATTTCTCCGCCGCCTCCTCGTCGCGAACGTCCATCTTTGGAGACGTTTCGCCCCTTATTCTCCGCGCGCTCAATACGCGTCTTCGAGTTTCGCTGGGACTACGCGCTCAATCTCAGCGATGACGATATGGAAGGGTTCGCAAGCGGCTGGCCCGCCCTGGAGAGCCTGCAATTGAACCCTGAACCTGTTCCAGAACCAGATGGCCCGAAGCTGTCTCTGTGCGGCCTCATCCCCTTCGCAAGGCACTGCCTGAACATGCGCTACCTGGCGCTGCACGTGGACGCCCGCGACCTTCCGGACCTTTCCCGCTTCGCCCGTTCTCCCGCCGCGATTCCCTTCAAGTGTCTCGAGACGCTCGCCGTGGGGCTCTCGGCGATCTCCAAGGCGGAGCCGGTGACACTCTTCTTGAGCCAGCTGCTCCCGCTCGGATGCCCAGTCAGCTGCGGACTGCGCTGGCCGGACGCGTTCGACCTGGCGCTCGAGCACGCGCGCATCCCGCTTGACGTGCGAACGGAGATGGCGGCGTACTGGCAGCGCTGGACGGAGGTGGCGAAGCTGCTGCCGGTCGCGACCAAGGCGCGGCTCGAGGAGAAGGCACGGTTCTCCGCGTTGGAGCGGGACATGCACGCGCTCGAGCTGTCGCGCTCCGAAGACCGCCGGCGACTCACGCATCTAGAGCGCGAGGTGCTGGACCTGCGCGGGCGCACAGGGCGGACGCCGTGAACATAAGCAGCGGGCGACATCACGCGGGCGGGTGAGTGATGCGTCTTCCGATGACATTGCTGCTGGATTGACCGAGCTGCACAGGGCGTGTCCCCGGTCGGGGGTCAGGCCTCTGGCTCACCTGCCATGCCTGCTGCATCGGGCGGCGTCGTTCTTCGGCACCCTTCTCCCGTTCCCCACGCCCTCAAACAGAAATACCTCCATGTGAGCAAAGATGTATAATACCCTACTTCGTAGACGCGACAGTGATGCCAGGCCCACGAGTTGCGCCATCCCTGCCAACGATAGTGCCTGCACTTCCCCCCGTGATGCCGCGTACGCTCCTGCGCCTTCCAAAACATCCGGTAGCCATCATTGTTAGCAGTATGTTTACGTCCACCCAGTTCAGGGTCCATGTCGCTCGTGCCATCTGGATCTCGGTCCGACAGAAGCACTCTGGCGGTACGCACTACAACCCAAAACCTAATCGGCGCACCTGAGGCTGGCCGATGACCGCCTGCACCCAATCGACTCCCACAGGAACGCGGTATAACATATGCCCGAACCCGTCGGGGTCTATACGACACGCCTGCGCTGCACATCCATCTCGGTTACAGAAGCGCGCCGTGTCCCCAGACAGCATGCGCCCCGGATTCTGCAGATAACGGTTAGGGGCGCTGCTTCTGCCGTCTACCTTCCCAGGGGAGAGAATGCGCTGCCGAGAGGGGGCCTGGGTTGCCGGCCGGTCAGAAGGCCTCGGGCGGGGTCGCGGACTCGCAGGGGCTTGCAAGAGTCACCGAGGGCGCCAGCACCCACGGTCTTCCTGCGCGCCCGGGGCGCTCACGGCGGGGTGACAGGAGAGCGGTCTTTCGCCCGATATTGCGAGCCTGGTAGTAATACAAGATGTCGCTTACATCCTACATCCGTCTCAGTTCCCCCCTCGTCCATTCCTCGTAGCCTTCTTTACCTAATGGGACGTTTGTTCGCCGTTGTTGCGACCGCTTAGGGGCCTGGAGTCCTGCGTGAGGCCGTGCGTTCACTTCTTGGCGGGCGCGAAGTGCCGCGAGGGAAAAGTCTGGCCGTAGAAATAGGCCATCATCGCGTCCGAGTGCGTCGTCGTCAAATTGAACAGCGGGTGCGTCGCGTTCTGTGGTTTGCGCAGACAGGTCAATCACGGCCCCGCTAATGCCCGGCGGGCGCCCCGCCTGCGCACGACCACGACCACACTCACCACACGGTTCGCAGCGCCGCCGACGTAGAGCTCGGTACCCTCCTCTTCGGCCCACGACAGGACGTGGGCGCACGTCTGCTTGCGCAGCGCATCGAGCTTCTCACGCTCTGCCTCCGACGTCGCGCGGAAGCCCGTGCCTGACAGACGGAAAGGGAGGGCGGGCGGTCAGATAGGCTCCGGGGCGAGCGCGCTGTCGGGCGGCGGCAGGGGAAAACGTACCGTCCCTGGAAAGGGCCTTTGCGGCGTCCCAGGCGGAGATGATCGCGTTCTTCCGTGGTTCAGAAGGGATGACGCGATGTTGGGCCGCTGAGAGACCGGCGGAGCAGTACAGGGTGTGGTAGGCGTCTGCAGCTCTGATCAACGTAAGGACAGCCGTCAGCACTTGCGTCAAGTATGTTGGGGCGCATGCGACTCACTTGGGCGGTTTGTCGCGCAGTCCGCCCGCAGGGTGTTGGCCGGCCAATAGAATGTACTCCTGAAGGGCCTTGCGATCGAATAGGGAGTCTATCACACGATATGAATGAAATAGAGCGTTCAATAACATATTTCCGGTCGGCAACTAACGGATAGAGCGCAAATGACTCACCATCGATATCATCCCAGGCCTTATGCGCCTCATCTTCATTGTTGTTCGCCTCGGTCGGCGGTTCACTGTGCGCTCCGACGCCGAGCAGCGCCTCCACGAGGACGACGCATCCGCCTACCCACCAGCTGTAGCAGCCGTCGACGAGCTTATTCGTGCGGCCCTTAAATCCGCCGAGCTCGATAGGCAACCCTTGCATTTGCGTGCACCACCGCGGGAGCGCACGGGTGTCTATTTGAGGCTTCTGTGGCAATGACACCGTCGATGTTTGGCTGGCAGGAGCATAATAGAGATCGATAAACGATTGGAGGAGGACCCATGACGCCGTGGCACAGAACGTGTAGCCGCCATGGGCTTCGCCGAGCGGGGGACGGGGTGCGGACGGGTCATACGTCTTGGCGGGGCCTGTGGCGGACTCCGGGTCGTCTGTATGGGCGGTGAGCTTGAGCTTCTGACTATGTTATGGCACGGGCGCACCAGCCTCGAAGGCCCAGCCGGGGAAGGAGGCGTTGCCGAAACCACCCTCATAAGTTTGGCATGTGGCCAGGAAGTCGGGGACGCCGGCGAGAAGCTCGGGTGTGAGCAGATTTAGGAGTGTTGCGACGGCGAGCAGGCAGTATATACCCCTGCGCAGTCATTGGTCAAATTGTCGTAAAGCGGTTAGACAGGGTGTGATGGAAGACGAGTGGATGACTCAAGAGACCGTCCATCGTACACGTCCGTGCAAGCGAGTCAGATTAGCCCGCGCTCACCTGACATCTACCTCTCCATGGTGACTGACGAGGAAGGAGCCGTCTGGCTGCTTCAACGACATGAAGAAATCATACATCTTCTTCCTGAGATCGATGAGGTAAGTTCGTATATGAGGAATACCTTCGAGTGGCCTGTCACCTATCGATGGATTCCCAGCCGCCTCCTTCACTGGGACGGCCAACGACCGCAAATGAGCAGACAGCGGCGTATGTCGGGAGCAGATGAGCAGCCTGTCCGGGACCGCCAGCAAATCCGCCATCAGGATGCTGGAGGGCGAGCAATGTTTCTATGGATCTTTGGGGTCTCATAAGCTGGACATGGACGTGGGCATGTAAGTCAACTTACCGCTTCTTTGTCACATCATCAAGGCCTGCCCCGAGTATGCTGAAGCCGTGCAGGGTCCAGTAGATCAACCACGGCTGGCTGGCGTCTTGAGATACATATCGTTCCGGAAATCCCTGCCGCAGGTTGCGCAGAAGAAATTCAAAGTGGGATCTCTTCTGTAGCTCTGGCTGGGCGCCACCCGCGGGCAGAATGTGAGACTTGATCACATTCTCCGTGGAGGCCTGGAGAGTGGAGGTCGGGGTGCTGTACCCATCTATCGGAGTCGGTGAGTACACGTTCACCATGATCCTGCGTCGGGATCCTCCTTGTGGTTTGGAGCAGAGAGCGTCTTTGGGAAATCGAACAAGTCCTGGAACAAGATGTGTGGTTCATTGTAGTCTCGTATCTCGATCGCAGCGACCGGTGGGCTTATGCTATAACAGGCAATAGACCGCACAGAGGATTGAAACGCATATCCCTCTTAGCTCAGTTGGTAGAGCGCGTCACTAGTACGATTAACCAATCGGGTAATGACGAGGTCAGTCGTTCAAATCGGCTAGCGGGAACGTTTTGTTTTTCCACTCGACGCAGAACTGATATGTGGCACCGCTCCCCTGGGAACAGACTTATGTGCATTTCTGTACTGACGCTGTAGATTCCTATAGAAAGTTTATCAAACCGGCGAGCATAGAGCGGCCAAAAGGACAGCCCGTCCTGCAGATAGCGCAGACGCGGTCACGAGCATCCAGTGGCGCGCCCAAACGCGCGACGCGTCGGGCGCGCGGCAAACGAAGGGAGGACTTGAAGCTTGAAGCTTTGAAGCCCAGTGAGAATCGACAATATTAAAATCTATTGCGAGCTATTGCCCTCAAGTACGAGCTATTTAAATATATTTGGATCTATTCGTCGCCCGTTGCGGGCGCTTTTCTGTCTGGTTTCGTCTCGTTTTGTCTCGGCGATCGTCTTTTTCAACTGCTGTCATGTCAATTCGAATGCATCCATGTCAACTTTTTCACCCGACCGTTCTGCTTTTGCGGAAAAAAAATGCGCGCCTGACAACTTTCTGCGATGGCGTCATCGGATCCTGGTTTTTGACTTCGCAGAGTTCGGAGTCGCTCGCCCCTTCGCCACGCGCATATCCCTCTTGCTTCCTGCGCCCATGTCCGTGCGCCGTCTCTGCGCTGGCATCTCCTCCCCTCCGAGTTCGAGCTTGCATTCTTCGCTCTCCCCACTGACTGACTAACTCACTAACCCGCTGACATACTGACCCACATACTTTGCTAATCATCACTGACCTACTGACCACTGACATACTGACCTACTAACCTACTGACGAGTTATTGTTACCGGCTTTAGATGCATTGCACACTTGCTCACGCATGCTCGCAGCCACGCGCTCCCGGCACCAGTTCCGCGCGCAGAAGAACTCGAAGGTACGTGATGACTTTGGCGGGCAGACGGGACGCGCGCGCGCGTGCTGGGGGGCGGCCGCGGGTTCGAGAAACGGAGGGGACCGGGAGGGTGCGGGCGGGATGTTTCGGGAAGCGGCTTGTAGCTCGGGGCTCTGTATATTGTAGTCTATTAAATACTATTCGATTCGCGCGCAATCGTCTGGAATAGAGCGCAATAGCTGCTCATAGAGCGTAATAGAAAGCCA
Organism: Trametes versicolor FP-101664 SS1; assembly: GCF_000271585.1. Classification (NCBI taxonomy): domain Eukaryota; kingdom Fungi; phylum Basidiomycota; class Agaricomycetes; order Polyporales; family Polyporaceae; genus Trametes; species Trametes versicolor. The sequence goes on from NW_007360334.1 coordinate 190,873, forward strand.
TCTATTGTTTCGGCACTTTTTCTATTGCGAGAGATTACAATCTATTAAATTTGGCGGTGCGGAAAACAATAGCTCGCAATAGATTTTAATATTGTCGATTCTCACTGGGTTTGAAGATCGACGGTCGGAGCACCACGTAGATGCTGCTTACGCCCCACACTTTCTTGTCACCGTTCTGGAATTTCCGGGCCGTCCGATACTTTGACTGTCACAATGTTACTCGGTTGGATTTGTGGCGTATGAGCCGACTCCTGGCGTTCAGAACACTCCTCTGAGAACAGCTTGGTGTGGTATCGGCGAAGCGATCTGGCCGATCCTTCGTCACACGGGACAGATATGCGGCTTCTTCGCGTAGATGCTTGGAAGACCGGGGATGACGTTGACATTTCTGTCGCTGAGCGGGCCCTGCCCTGGGTATAAAAGCCGGCATCTCAGGTTGAGACGACGACTTTCTTCCCACTTTCCCCCGCTTTCCCCTGCCACGCGTCCCACTGTACTGCGTCTCACATTCGAGCTGCTCCTAAGAATTCCCCATTTCGTTCATCAAGCCGTCATAATGTTGGCTCTCACTCGAAGGTTCCTCAAGTGTATGGCGCTGGATATTACAAAAAGTGAGAGCATTCCCGCTAGCCGATTTGAACGACTGACCTCGTCATTACCCGATCAGTTAATCGTACTAGTGACGCGCTCTACCAACTGAGCTAAGAGGGAATATATTCACCCTGTCTGACAGTACGCTGCGACCGGTAGCGCGCCACCGGCTTTACTAGCCGCCCCAAAGTGGTCTCCACGCAACTCCAAGTCGATGCGCGATGTAAGAGAGAGTACCCCTTGCAAACCCTGGACGCAGCCCCCTATGATATCAAGTCGAATGAGCGGTACCTGAACGTGTTTTTTATTACTCGTTTTCCAGGAACACCGCCGGATAAGCAGGCGGTGCGCGCCTTTCGCTCGGCGTCGTCATCACACCGGATCGAGCGCCTGTTGCCGCATGGTATCTTAACGATCGCGCACCGCTCCTGCTTTGCATCTCATTCTGCAACGACCACCATACCCACTTGACCAAGAAGCAGTCATCATGTCCAAGTTCCTTCGCAAACTGGACAAGATCGCGGACAAAATTCCGGAGGGTTTTGGCCATGCGCGCGCCATGGCTATAGGTCTGTGGACTATGTTTGTGACTGCTCCGCGAGCTGTGGCTGAATGCGGTTATCTATATCAGGTATCCTCAACCCGGATCGTACGCACTCTATCTGCCTGCGCATTCTTCGTTAATCCCTCACACACTCTCATAGGACGTCACGATGATCCCGAGGAGAAACGTGCGGACATGGTTCGCGCCGAGATTATGGCAGGCCACCGGTTCCATTCATTCGCGGACCAACGTTCGCAGAACTTTGTGAAATGGTACGTCCCGAAGCCAGCCATCTCCGCGTGCGAACCAACCTTGTTACCTTCACTGCAGGCATATTGACGGACATGACTACATGTGGGCCGTCTCCGAACTACTCGAGAGCGCCCGCGAAGCCATCTTTATCTTGGTAAGAGTATCAGCATCGCACCAACAGCCCACTCTTCTAACGATGCTCACAGGACTGGTGGTTGACGCCCGAGCTTTACCTCCGCCGCCCGCCTGCCAAGTATCCGGAATGGCGCATCGACCGAATCCTCAAGCGCAAGGCCGAACAGGGTGTCAAGGTCTATGTCATCGTCTACAAGGAGATTACGCAGACGATGTCCATGAGTTCTCACCACACCAAGGTACGGCTTGAGGCGCTCCACCCGAACATCACATGCATGCGGCACCCCGACCACATTGGGAGCAAAGGTAAGTATCTACCTCCGCGAGACTGCTTGTTTGCTAACAATGTCCTGCAGACGACGTCGAATTCTGGTCTCACCACGAGAAAGTTGTGGTAGTTGACAACCGCATGGCCTGCATCGGTGGTCTTGACCTGTGCTTCGGTCGCTGGGACACTCATAACCACCCCCTCGCCGACGTGCACCCGACGAACCCGGAGGATACCCTCTTCCCCGGACAGGACTACAACAACGCGCGTATCATGGATTTCGCTAATGTGCCAAACTACGTCAGCAACGGCCTGAGCGCGATCGAAAGCGCGCGCATGCCGTGGCACGACGTGCATATGACGCTTACTGGCACCGTCGTGCTCGACATCGTGCAGCACTTCGTTGAACGCTGGAACGAGGTCAAGAAGCGCAAGGTACGCACAAGCTCCTTCTGATGTGTACCTATACTAATCTCCAAAGTACTCAATCAGTACCGCAACGACGAGTAAGTCCACTTGCTAGACTAGCTAGCGGCGTGTCTTAACATCATGCAGGCGTTTCGACTGGCTCGCCCTTCCCCACGATGTCGAGCTGTCACCCAACGAAGCTGTCGTTCGCAAGTACCATCCTGCAGCGTAACATCTGCCTGTTAGCTGACATGCTCCTGCAGGTCACCCTCACCGTGAGCGTTGGCATGAGATTGGCAGGAGCTTCAGGGACCACTTCCACCGTCGCCGTCACGACGACGAGCCCGCGGATTACGACGGTGACCACCCGGTTGCACGCGGCTCATGCCGTGTGCAGGCCGTCCGCAGTGTGTCCGACTGGAGCCACGGCACCCTGACCGAGCAGAGTATCCAGAATGCGTGTACGTGTGCGAAACCATGGACTGGTTTTGTGCGAGCTGACTATATTTGAACGGGCAGACATTGAGTTGATCACGAATGCGGAGCATTTCATCTACATTGGTTCGTTACCATCTCGCTCCAGGCCCGTAGTATCTGACACCTGGAATTTTTAGAGAACCAGTTCTTGTGCGCCACTTCCCGACGCTGCCCTTTTGATCAGCGCTGACCGCATTTGAAAACGCAGCATCTCGAACACGGTCGAGGATGGGCCTGTCAAGAACCTGATTGCGCGGGCGCTCGTCGAGCGTATTGTGCGCGCAGGGCGCGAGGGCAAGCGGTTCCGTGTTGTGGTCGTCATTCCCGAGGTCCCTGGATTCGCCGGACAGGGTACGTGCATCATAACCCGCACTGTAACTGTGACTGACGCGTAGTACGCTGTGCAGTTAAGGATGAGACTTCCGTCAAGACCATCATGGCTGCCCAGTACCGCACCATCAACCGTGGCGGCCACAGCATCTACGAGGAGGTCCGCAAGGCGGGCTACGAGCCGTAAGCGTCCACCTCTCATCTTCGACGACAACCTTGACTCAGCGTAACATTTCACAGGTCTGACTACATCCGATTCTTCCACCTTCGCGCGTACGACCGCATCAACGCACCTTTCACATCGTACATCCACCCGATCGAAGAGCGCAGCGGCATCGTGTTTCACCAGCTTCATGTTGCGCTCGCCCGGCTCTGGGTCGGCGACCGGATGAACCCTGACGACCCGAAGGACGTCTCAGTGTCGATCCCTACCGGGAAGTCACTCGTAGAGCAGTCCACCTCCGGCGCCAAGCCGGAGATGAAGACGGAGACGTACCCGCTCCCGGAAACGGTGGAAGAAGCACAGGACATTGTCGACCGCTGGAACCGTGCGGCGCAGGAAATCCGCAGCGACGAGGATGTCGCGGACAATGTCGTGCAGCACATGCTGCATGACCGCACCACGTTGCTCGACGAGAAGTGGCTCGGCACTGAGGAGGAGGAGCGAAACGCTTACGTGTCTGAGCTGCTGTACATCCACTCGAAGGTTATGATCGTCGACGACAGGAGAGTCATCGTGAGTCCTGACGCCACCAACTCACTCCGTGTCATTGGCTAACGTACAGGTTCGGGATAGATGGGCTCAGCCAACCTGAACGATCGTAGCCAGAAGGTAAGTAGGGCGGAGTATTCTGTGGTGCAACCTTCTCACTGAGTTCACAGGGTGACGGTGATTCCGAAATCGCCCTCGTCGTCGAAGACGAGGATATGATCGAGTCGACTATGAACGGTGAGCCCTACCAGGTCGGCCGTTTTGCCGCCTCTCTGCGTCGTAAGCTCTACCGCGGTACGTTGCAACCCGACCGTCACGCACAGTCGCAAGCGCTGACCTTTGTCCTTCAGAGCACCTGGGCCTCATCCCGCCTCAAGACTGCGACAACCAGCCGGACTCGTTCCAGCGCCCCGCGCCGCACCCCAACGCGGACGAGACGGAGCAAGATGAGGACCGCGCCGTCGCGGACCCGATCTGTGACGACACGATGAACCTGTGGGAGAACACTGCGCGCACGAACCGCGAGATCTTCACGGAGATCTTCCGCCCGGTGCCCACCAACCTGATCCGCTCGTTCAAGGACTACGATGTGAGTCTCCACACTCAACCCTGAAGTGTGTTGTTTCACTGACTGGGATTGGATGTCAACAGAGCTACGTGCCGAAGGTGATGACCGGCCACGTCGTCCCGGATATCCCGCTCGACCGCATCAAGGACCGTCTCTCGCATGTGCGCGGCGCTTTGGTCGAGTGTCCGATGGTAAGCACGCCACTCCCTTTCTCTTGGACACTGCTGACTATTGAGCGCGTTTGCAGGACTTCCTGATTGACCAGGATGACTTCGTCGAGGGCCCAGACTGGAAGGGTCTGAACCCGACGCTCCCGATCTACATCTAAGGTATCTATATGTGCAGAATGTGCAACCACATGTCGCCTGGATCTTGGACTACTATCTCGAGCTTGTATGTATGACTAGTGCTTGAAGTTGTTACTGAATAAGAAATGCTGTAGGTTGTGCCATGACTCCGTTTGTCGCCACGCATTTACTTCCCGTTGAGCTGCGTGTCGCTTGCCGGTACGCTCCGGGAAATTTAAAGCAGTCCGACGATTCTTCGGCGGCGAGCTCTCGCAGCAAGCGCTCGCACTCTGCCACGCGAGTCTTGATCAGCCCGAGATGCACTTGCCCACGGACCACCACCATCGACCTCTGCTTCAAGTTCAGGCCTGTTCAGGCGCGGTGCTACCAGTGGTTAAAGTCCCTCGATACGTATACTATTCACAGTGCACGTCCAGCTGTCAGATATCGTATGGAAGGGGCGCCAGACCCAGCGGCCGATCACAATCCCGGCGCGGTGGGGCTTCCACTGAACGACCCGGTCGACACTCAGGCAGAAGCTGCGGAGGCGCTCGCGCCGGGCAGCGTACTGGAGAGCCCGACGGAGAGCAACATCAAGTGTGCATGCTGTAAGGCACCCTCTCGTGACACGGTCTTTATTCTCAAGACCCTTTCTAGGGTCCTATCCAGAGGGAGGCTTTGCCCCTCCCCAGGGGCTCGAGCGGATCCTTTCCAAGGTGGGGAAACAGTTCAAGGGAGTCATATACGGCTTCAACCAAGTCATCAAAGCTATACGCATATATCAATCCGATCGACTTCACCACCTCGAAAGCCCCCTTCTGCGCCCCTCACATGAGGCCATAACTTATGGCGAAGCGGTGCCTGTCGTGAGTGCATGGCTAACTTCCGCTTGAAACATCGACTTCGCCTGACGGCCATGGAACTGGTCATTAGCTACTCACATGCGCTCTGAAGATAGTCTCTAGCGCTCCGGGTCATATGCTTCCTAAGCTGCGGTGTCGAAACAGCTTCGAGCAGCATCTGGAGTACTTTGCGCGGCGAAGCGAGGCCATGCGCGACTACGAAGAATGGCTCGAGGGTGCGATCCGACAAGCACAGCCTTTATTTGAAAAGCACAGTGCGTTCCTCAAGCGAGAAGCGGAACGGAGTCGACAGGTATGGACGCATATGGCTGTTCGTGCTGCGGTACGTAGGACTTTCTACGTCGCATTGTCACAAACAGGTCGAGGCTGACGCGTTCTCTACAAGGCCATTGCGACGTTACCATTCGCCCCCGTCCTTTCCGCAGTGCTCACCGCCGTCGACGCCCTCGGCATCGCTGTTTACAACGGCGTAGAGGAAGTGTTGTCAGGCTCTGCCGATTATATTCAGCCCTTGTCTGCGGACATCGACGACCTCCAGAAGTCGCTACGACAGAGCGTTTCCCAGGCGCGGGAGACTCGCCGCAAGCTCATGGAAACATGTAAGAAGGCCGAGTGGCAGCGGGACGATCCCTGCGCATCTCGTCTCATCACATTCCAGCGCAAGCTTCGGGTGGTTGTCGACGTAGCTAACGAGGTGCTCGTGGGCGAGAAGAGCTCTGCTGTGGTGGTGCAGACAAGGTCACTCAGGGAGGTGACCAATGCGATTCGCGAGGTCATGAACGTGATTGGAGACCGGCCCGAAGGGGAGTTTTCGCTCATTGACTTGGAAGACTTTGAATGGCCTGAAGTGGACAAGGCTATGGCGGAAATCAGGGCGCTGTTACTAGTACAGACATCCTAGGATATTGATGCACGTCTGCTCTATTTTCCGTACTCATTCTGGTTAATCCCGCTCCCCGCTCTATTCAACCCCCACTCTATCCACTCCCCACTCTATCACTGCTATCGTTAGTCCTCGCCTTCGCTATGCGTATTCTTTCCATGTTCTCATGTCTATCCCAAGTTGTATATCAGGTACGTTATACTCCCACTTTCCACAGACTGTGACTTACTAACATCTTATCGAGCGACAGGCACCTCGCGTCCACGCTCTTGCTTTCATCCAGCATCTAGACCAATGTCTGTGTATATCGCTAATGCATCAAGTTTTGGTCAAGTCGCAATTGCCGCGATTATGCCCACATTACTATGTGAGTAGTTGGACGCCCGATTCTATCACCACAATTTCCGATAGATCATCTCCGCGCAACTCAGTGTACGCATGCAGCTCGGGGCCATATGTAGCCCAAATCTCGAAGACGCGTTACTGTGACTTGACCATACACCGTCCCTGCGAGGGCACGCTTCACTCGACACCGGGCGAATGTAACATGATCGGCGGAAACACATCGCATCGTACGCATCATTCATACAAACGGTCTACATTCTGGCGAGTATTCCGAAACCGCTCATATCCCCGCTTCTCTCTTCTGCTCCTTGCGTTGTAACAGGATGAACGGGACGAAGACCGTGATGATATCGAGACTCGGGGTAGCTTAGACGGACGCGGGCAGGCATCCGATGGATACGAGGCCTCCTAATAGGCAAGGTCAGCTTCCAACACTACGAACGATTATATGTAACACGTTAAGCTAACCGAAGCTGTTGTCGTCGCAGCAGACGGTGTTCTCGGAGCTGCCGAATATTTTTCAGCACCCTCGCCACGACTGTTATGCAGGGTATTCTTACCAGCTAGAGCCGCTGCCGACCCCGACAACGGTGATGGCCGTGCAGGTGACGCCGACGGGGATGTTGAGGTCCTGCACCACGACGCCGAGGCCCGCCAGGATCGGTGCCACGGCCTCGCTTCCGGCGGGCTCGACCGACTGGCAGCACTGGAGAGCCCCGGTGCTGCAGGATGCGTCCGCCGCGGGTGCGGGGGTGGCGACGGCAAGGATTGCGAGGGCGAAGAGTGTGAAGAGCTTGGCGAACATATTGGAGAGAAGGAAGAGTACTTGAACGACTGGTGAGTGCTGTTCGAGTGATGGGGATTGAGATAGCGCATCGACCTCTTTTATACCTCTACAGGGCCTTCGGTACTTGTATTGCATGGATGCGGTCAGATATCCAACGTATCCTGGCTCAAAGGATGGATGTCACATGCGGCATCAGTGCGTACGTGCAGCCACTCTTGTTCCTGACCTACTTACCTCATGCGAAGACGTCGTCGCTGTATGTCCGCGCGTCCTCCAGTATGACCTCGTTGCGCTCCACCTCGATCTTTGGGGCGCCGTGCTGGAAAACCTCCGAGGGAACATCGCTGACGTCGATTTCCGTACGTCCACTTCGACTGTTCATCAAAGCCTCGTATCTCACATCTGCTACTTCTGCAGGTTTGACGTTTATCAGGTGAGATGTTTTGATAGACATGCTGCTTCCCCTCACACCGCGAATGCAAAACCCCGTTACACACGAGACAGAGCAAGCCTAACTGCTGCCAAAGATGTGCTTCATCAGGCTCAAAAGCATATATCCAAATTTCTTATCCCACGGAGGAAAGAGGCATATGGCATCTTGCGCCTCAAGAGCGGCCTTCTTCCCAAACATGCGACTTCGGCGATCCCGCGGCCCAAATTATCTCGCACGGACCGGCAGCTACTCTCGTAGCATCTGAGCTCTCTATCAGGCCTTCCACGCTCCAACGACATGCTGCTCTCCCTCCACCTCATTTTACGAACCTGCGATATGCGGCGGTAATGAGGATATGACGCGTTCGGGCCCGCGTACGGTTTGCACCCCGTGCCTGAGCCTTGCTTCGTACGCGACCGGGTTGTGGGCTGACGGCCGTCCAATTCAATTGAAGCCGAGATGAACACGGATATCCTTGACGGAGGTCGCAATGAAGTCATCCCGGCGCGTGTCTGCGCGGGATTCTGAGGTGATCATATATCAAGCAGGCAGCCGCCCTAAAGCCGGAGCTGCGCCGGCGGTATGCGGACACCAGGACCTCGACATGGTGAGTGTTATATTCTATCAGGCGAGTTACTCTGTCGAACTCCGTTTCAGGGCGGCGTGTACTAATGTGTGAAGCATCCAGGTCAATTGTATCCGCCGAAACGTGTGTACCACGACTGCACTCTTAGCATATCACTACGTCCGCACGAGCGCCTCAAAGTCGCATGGCAGATCACGCACGAGAACATTCCCGTGGTTCGTGAGGGAGAACCCATACTATTTTGGGAGAAGCTGAACAAAGATTCGTGTCAGCGGGTCCGCCGGTTGTGCCACGGAGGATGTTCTTCGCTCAATCAACTCTCTCGGGGGACCCTTCGAGAGATTTTGCAATCTTTAGACGCATTGAATATCACACGAGAAGACACATGCTTCGCCGAACAATATGTCTCTGGACGATACATGACAGCTCAATACAATCCTGCTCCACTACTCGGCGCGCTATCCCCTTCCACCGCGCTTCCCCCTGCGAATTCGAGGCCGCCATTCAAAGCGTTACGGGGAGGCAGCCGATAGAAATCAGGGTTCCTATTGTACGAAGGTCAGTCAGATTTATCCACCACAACAGCGTAGTTCTGCGAATCAATCCTACCGTGTGAGTTGTCTTGGCAGCAGACGGCCTCGGCAGAGCTGCGAAGGAGTTTGTCAATCGTTTTTTCTTCGTCTGGAAACCTGTACCGCAATGACTTACCAGACATTGCCGGCGCCAACGCCAACGACGGAGATGGGCGAGCAATCGAGGCCAACGAGTGCGTTGACGTCTTGCACGACAACGCCGATGGAGTCCAGGATGCTGGTCGCAGCGGCGCTGTTGGCCTTGGCAGTTGAGTCGCAGCACTGGACGGGCCCGGTGCTGCAAGACGACGCGGGCTCCCCACCGGGGGTGGGGGTGGCGGCAGCAAGGATCGCGAGGGAGGCGATGGTGAAGAACTTGGCGAACATGGTGAGGATGAAGAGTGCGAGTGCGGCGGTGGATGAGTAGCGGAGTGTTGTTCGATGAGGTTGTCTTGTCAAACCGTCCGGCCTTTATACTACTAACGGCCATCCGTCATGCACATTGATGAGGGCGTATACCATGCTGCACGGCTCCACAACGCCCTTCATGTCTGGCCAGCGGCGACGAAAACGCCAGCTGCTCCTTCCACGATGCACGGCTCCGCATTGCGTCCAGGGCACAAACGTCGTAACTTGGAGTGACTGTTCGGTGATCCTGCTACATCTCCGTCGCCTTGTCGATCTCCCCGCTGTCTCGGGGGAAATAAACATACGTCATTCTAACTTACCGAAGCGAGCCTCATGAGGAGCCATGCCTAATTCCAGGTGCGTTTATTTCGAAGCGCGGACAGGGCGGTCCGGGTGCGCTTTGAGCGCCCCTCTACGACGCATTCTTAACCAAACTCGACCTCATGTTCGCCCTCGCTAGCCAGGAGGCGAGCGTATCCGACACGCTGCTCTGTGGGTTCCCATATATACGTGCGGGAGCTCCGGGTGCAGAGGAGCAGCGCCATCGAGGGCTTCCCGCAGTGTCACGGGCTCTGCAGTTCTTCGCGGCCCTTCGCTTCACGGACGCAGGCCAGAAACGCAGAGTATTCCGCGTAAAGCAGGAAGGCGACTGCGACTGATACGTTCTCGTAGTGTAAGCAACCGGCGGACGTAGGGTGGCCGCGGGCCTAGAACGACGCGGACGTGCGAGGCGCTTGGGGTACAGAAAGAATGCTGTGAACAGGAAAGACACATTAAGCACGTACGAGAACATACTGCAAACAGCGATTGTAACAAGATGCATCGCATAAGAGTCCATCATCCCCTCACCCCTCCTTGTGCAAACCAAAATAGGTGTCCATGAGCGCCACTAACAGCGCCCCGTAGTGCATGTCAAACGTCCGCGAGTCGAACGCCGCTAAGGACCGCCAGCCGCTCTCGACTCTACCACACTGATTCTGCAATTAGCAAGAGACCCGGACCCGAATCGATAACATATACTCACCAATTCCCCTGCGGTAGTAGTCGTCGTCGTCCCTCCAATCGTCTCCGAACAGATGTTGTGGGAAGAACCTCAAGTCGGCAACCAAATCCTCGAGTTTGTGGAGATAGCTGTCTCTTTGGTCGTCCTTGCCAGCGCTGCGATTGCTTATGGATACGTCCAGCGTGAGCGCGTGAAGGCGTAGGCCCGACTGTGCACGGAAGTTGAGTGTCTTCCACATCGACTCGAAGTCTTTTGCCAGACCGTCATACGAATAGGAACCTTCGAAACTCGTAAACCCGTCCAAGATGACCGAGCGCAGGGAGCTACAGCACTGTTTGCCAAAGAGCTTGGAGGCTGCCCAAAGCCCTGCCCACATCGACCTACACAGTCCCGCCTTGGTGATATGCAGTGTGCCGAGCGAACCAAACTCCTTGAAGAGCGTGATCCAGCGTTGTGCTTCGGGGTCGACTGACGTTACCAGCTGGCAGAGCTGATCGGCGTCGGTGAATTCCGTGGCGTCGGTGAACCTACCAGTAAAGTGCAGAGACGTGATCGGCGCCCCGCGACATAGTCCAGGGAGCGCCAAGACGGCGCACGCAGCTTCGGTCTCTTCCCAGTCTATGTTTTTAGGGCTAACTAGGGATAGCACGACGGTCGTGCCTTGAGGGCCCCGCATGTGCATCTTGTAGGCGCTCTCCAAGACGACGACGTCGACCGATGTGATCGTTTTCAGAGCCGCGAAGGTGTCTTGTGGGCTTCTGGGCAACATGTTGGCGATGTGTAGGGGCTCATCTGTCCACATGGTGAGGCTGACGATCGTGATGTCCGTCGCGTTCGGGAAGCGAAGATACGAAAGTGGGATAGCGGCCCCTTCGTAGTAGTATCCTGCGAGACGGAGAGTTCGCACCCGAGGGAGTGACACAACCGGCCGGCTTGCTCCACCGGCATTCCACGGTTGAAGGTGCTCCCAGTTACACTCCTCCCAGTCCTGCACCGAACGTTCTAAGTCCAGTTCGTCGATGTGGGTACATGTCGCGAGGACGTTCAACAAGGCAGCGAAGTCGAAACATGTGGTTTCGCACATCGTTAGACGTTGGAGGCGGGAGAAGCAGGTATCGCCGGCAGTGGGTTCCAGGCCGCGCATGGACAGCGAGCGAAGGGAAGGAAGGTTCTCGTGTATAAGCGGTAACAGGGGGGTTGGGTAGTGGTCTTCACAAGCAATGAACAAGTTATCCAGCACGGGCATTGGGCAGTTGCTGAGGATTTTCGCGAGATAGCGTGGGAAGCTCTTGCGCGTCCGCTCGAAACGCAGAGAACGAATGTCAGTGGCCCGATCCTTCAGTATGAGCGGGAGGGATGACCAAGGAAACCATGCATCCGCGAAGGAGATAGAGAGGGGAAGGCCCGAGATCGTGCGCTCGAGGGAGAGAGACAGGAGTTCCGGTGCGCGCTGGACCGCAATTGAGCGCCAAAATGACGGGTTTGAGACCACGAGAGCTCGCCAGTGGGCACAGACCGACGAAACCGCAATCCAGCGGCGCGCCATCCCTTTCGATTCAGGGAGGGCGAATATGCATGCTTGGACGACAAGGAGGATCTCGGCCAAGATCTCTATTGGCAGCATATTGACCGGTGCAAATCGCGACTTGAGGAGACGGTTCACCTCCAGCAGCTCTCGTTGTGTATCGGCCTGCACCTTGAGGAGAACACGTTGGCGTTCAAGTAAGGCTTCATTTGTCTGCCATCTTAAATCTAATTGGTATCAGCAGTTCATCCCATGATTTGCTCAAAGAAAATGGAGCAAAGCTTACCAGTGGTCATATTGGCGCTGGCGTGCGCTGGCACGAAGAATCGAACCCGAAGTCGCGATCACTACTCTTGGATCGACTGGCAGATACACGGAATAGTGTCCCGGTGTATTGATTCGTGTATGCGATTGGAACGAGCAGGTACCAGTGGTGGTAGGAAAGCAAAGGAGTATACTTAGACGGCTCGGACACAGCGCTAATTTAATTCGTGGTAATCTTCACAAGCGCCCGTCCCTGTGCAGTGCCGCTCGTATTCCTACAACATGTAAGTACGACACGACGAGCATATCGGACCAGCCGATACATCTTGGAGTCGCACGACAGAACAGAGCGTCCCGTGAGACTGAGGGGAATACCTCTGCAGCGAAGTATTGGGAGCGAGTGCACTGTGGTACCCACCCTCAACCGAACTTCTGAACCCACGAGGACCAGGTGCATATAACCCCGAATTTCTTATGTTGCTCTCCGTACAAAACTTAAGCCCTTTTTGTATAGACCGGCCAGACATAGACCGGCCAGATCTCGACTCAAGCCCTCAGAACGGCGACGTTGCGCCGTAGGGGACACCTCGGAAGATACTAGAAGCGACATCCGCCGCGAGCTTTCTCATGATGTCGGTCCATTCAGCATCTGTAGTATGTACCTGTTCTGTCGTTGCCGTTTACCTTATACTGATTGCTCATGGACCTTCTATTAGGTGTGCGACGTCTAGGTGAACAGGAACCTCCCAGGCGGGCAGGTCCTTCAAACTGTTCCGGTCGTTAATTGAACGTTCCGTCTCGGATCTCTGATGACGAACGTAAATTCCCCGAAACATATCCGAGGCTGGAAATGGAAACGGACGCTACGGTCGCGCTCATTCGTCAAATTTCAGCGTTGCATCTCTCGTACTACTGGGTGAGTGCAGTTGACACTAGGCGGTCGTGCATCCAGGCACCGGGTAGCGAAAAGTTCACATGTCCGGAATTTGCTCTAGGCCCACGCGCAAGCACGTAGGCCGACAGTCCCGTAACCCCCAACACAGTGCCCCACAACCCGCCGGTACCTGGCGATCGACTAGCTTGTGGCGCCCGGGCCGGTCGAAATTGCTCGACCCCAGCTGAGCAAACAAGCTGACAAACAGCTTTACGCAGTATGTCCGCCGTGTCTCTCATCTTCTCAGTGTCAATATCTTACGTATATCATATTTTGAGTGTAGGTTGTGGACGATTACTACCACGACGCCCGCGAAATGGTCGCGTAATATTACCGGAGCATCCGCCGTATAAACGGCGGTACGCTCGAACATAGGTTTACTGTTCAGGAAGCAACAGTGGCTGTCGATCAGTCATGTGTACCTCTGCGCAGGCCCGAACCCGCACTGCTGCTTCTATGCGCTCGGGGAAAATACAGTTTCCAAGATCGCAGCTAGCCTTTATTGTGGACTTATGTTAGATTCGCATCTCCCCCTGTTCTTCCCTTCTAGCGTCTTGAGGATGGATCGCGGACGCCCACAGAAGCCTGGTAGTCTCCTTTGGCGCGGTCCGCCGGCGAGATCAGAGGATTCTACTCGCCGCCGCACGGTCGCCCAAAAAATCCTGCCACATCAATTGCCTTGCCCCCATGGTTGCTCTAAATGATTCCAAAAGCAGGTCCCTCACGATGGCAGCGGTAACCCCCAACTTTGTGAGTTTCGACCGTCACTCTAAGCCGCACATGGATGAACCATTTCTATTACCTCACAGGCGGCAATCTCGCATGCCAGCCGCGCAGCTGACCTGGTGACACCGACACAAGCGCCGGATGGGAGGGCTGTTTCTCCTCGCCAAGCTGGTTTCAGAGAGTTTTCTTCGGCGCGTGGTGACCGCTAGCGAGGCGAGAGGCCAGCGAGGAGGGCTGTCGCCTGCGCCGCATTGCTTGAGGGGTCTGCGGCGGGCCGGGGGGCCCGCGAGCCAGTCAGGAACGAGTTCATTGATGCTTCCCCGCAATCTCGATCGCGGCCCGTGGGGTAACACCCGCGTGCCCTACGTCCATCGACCCCCGATAAAAACCCCGCATGGGCTCTCTGCGTGCTTCGGCGGCCTCCTTCGTCTTCCCCTCCACCATCCTCGTCGCATCCCCCAGCGAGCGCGCACGTTCACGATGGACAAGGCCGGCATCTTCCAGAACATTCGGGTCTACTGTGCGTCTCATCTCTCTCTCTCTTCCCTTCTGAGCATCGGCACGAACGGAAGTCGTTGATTTATTCGGGCGGATCTAGGGCTCGCGTTCATTGTGTACTGGGGCATCGTCTTGTTCGGTTACGATACGTGAGTTCCGACGACCTTAGCATGCTACTCGCGACTGACATACCTGGCGGCGCGACAGCGGTATCGGCGGTGGTGTAGTCTCGCAAGACTACTTCAAGACACATTTCGGTCTCGTTAACGCCGATGGGTCACCGAACACGAAGAAAGCAAACGATGTGTCGTCTAACGTCGTCTCAGTGCTCCAGGCCGGTGCATTCTTCGGCGCGCTAGGGAGTGCCCCCATCTCAGGTATGCATATTCTTCTCTTCACCTTCCCTGGCGTTAGAGGGCTCCCTATCTCTTGAAAATCATGTTCAGCGGCAGACGTTCCTTGGAACAAGGGAACGGGTGTGACGGGGATGAGTGGCTGGGCGAAAGCAGTCACTATCTGAGCACGTCGTTCATGCCACATCTATCCCCGTCCTGTTACGCTTCCTTTCGACGCGTTGCGTCGGCCAACGGGCTGGAGGACAATGCGCTGTAAGTCGAAAAACGAGTGAATCGTCCAGTATGAAATGGGCGACCTCGCTTGCAGTGGGAGCGGTTGCGTCGGCCAGGAAGCGGCAAGATGAGGAGCGCGACGTGACTCGCGTGCGTCTCACTCGACCGCTCCTTGCCCATGCCAAAGCAGCTCAGCGAGTGCGTTCCGTGGGCACTCGCGCCAGACGACAGGGTTGTCTGCCGGGCGGGGACGTAACCTGCCGCTGAGGGAGAAGAACTATTGCTAACTACGGATTTCAGCGGCTCTCGGCCGGAAATGGTCCCTGTTTTCCTTCACGGTCATCTTCGCCGTCGGTGCTGTACGTACCTTTCTTTCCATCTTCTCGCTATCCACTGAAGAGTCCTTCCCAGGTTTTGCAAACTGTCGCCGGTGGCTCGCGCGGCTTGGGCTACATCTACGCCGGCCGAGTAATCGCCGGTATCGGCATCGGTGCGATATCTGCCGTTGCGCCCGCCTATGTTTCGGAGTGCAGCCCCAAGGAGGTCCGCGGTCGTATCACTGGTCTTTTCCAGATCATGGTCGCTGTCGGCGTGATGATTTCATATTTCATCAACTGTAAGTCCGAACTATTAGTCATTCTGGCGTCTTCGCTCACGTTGTCTCTTTCAGTGGGAATCAGCTTGCATATGCCCACAGGCTTCGGCGTGTGGCGCATCCCTTTCGGCTTCCAGCTGGTGCCGGCGGGAATCATGGCGTTCGGCCTGCTCACCGTCAAGGAGTCCCCGCGTTGGCTCGCCTCCAAGGGCCGCATCGACACCGCCATCACCAACCTCGCGTACATGCGCAAGCTGCACCCCGACGACGAGCGGATCCGCTCCGAGATGGCTGAGATCGAGGCCGCCATCGAGGAGGAGCGTGAAGCGCGGAAGGGGCTCGGCCTGCGCGAAGCGTTCCTCGGCAAGGGTAACTTCATCCGCTTCGTCATTGCTGTCGTTATCTTCCTCTTGCAACAATGGGGCGGGCAGAACTCGGTCAACTACTACGCGCCTCAGATCTTCCAGTCGGTAAGTGATTGTATGCGCGGAGTTTTGGGAAGGTGGGCCGCTGATAGACATGTGTGCAGATCGGGTACAGCGGCACGTCGAACTCGCTTCTGGCGTCGGGGATCTATGGAATCGTGAAGGTGGTCGCGACGGCGCTGTTCGTGTTCTTCCTCGTCGACTCGCTCGGGCGCAAGCTGTCGCTGTTCATCTCTTCCGTCGGCATGGGCGTCCTGTTCTTCATCATCGGTGCACTGCTCAAGACGCACCCGCCGCCGGCGCACCCCGCTGACGGCGCGACTCCGCCTCCTGCGAGCAAGGCGATGGCGGCGATGTTGTACCTCTACGTGTGCTTCTACAGCATGGGATGGGGACCGCTTCCGTGAGTATTCCGTTCGCTTGTTCTTGTATGAAAGAAGCACTGAATTTCATTTGCGCGTAGATGGGTGTATGTCGCGGACATCTTCCCCACGCGGACCCGGCATTACGGTCTCGCTACGGCTAGCGCATCGCAATGGCTGTTCAGTACGTTAATGACTGCCCGCTATGCACTATCCCGCTCTGAACAGTTTGCACGCGTAGACTTTGTGCTCTCGAAGGTCACTCCCACGTTGGTCACCGACCTTGGGTACAAGATTTTCCTGATGTTCGCGACGATCAACATCGGCGGCATGGCCACCTTCGCTCTGTACGTACACAAGTCTTCTTACTGTATCGCGGGAACATTCGCTGACTGTATTTCAGCCTTATCCCGGAGACGAAGGGCCGCAGTCTGGAGGAGATGGACGTCATCTTCGGCACCGTTACGGCCGACCAGCGGCAGGCCGACATTGTGAAGCAGGAGCGGGGTGCGTCGCGCGTGTATTGCTCCCGGGGATTTACCGATACTCATCCGCGTTTTGCACTTTCTAGCGTTCGACCATGCGGCGAACGAGACCCGGTCAGAGCAGTCGATCGAGAACAAGGTCTGATGTACCTTGCCTCAGAGTGCTCGCGCACAGTCTGTGCGTCTCTTCGGCGCTGTCTCGCCCTCGCTCTACGAAGTACGATACTTGCTTGACGTGCTATGAACCCCCCACGAATTTTTCTCATTGCTGCCTGGGTCTTGCACGATTACATGATTGCGCGCTTGTCTTCCGATGTTGCTGTACATTATCTGGTCGGATGTTGTATTATTATGCTCTTTGGATCTTGGAATTTCGGATGTCTTCTTGGATGCGGCATCAGGAGATGCGACGCGGGTATGTGCTCCGCGACGACTCCGCGATCCCATCCACCATGTGCATTTCATCTCAACCCTGCTGCGCGTTATGACCCTTGAGTCGTGTTCTCGATGTAAGCATGTGCAAGTCTCTACTATGGGCGCCTATACTATTCGAATCCGGCTCGTCGCGACATATGTCATCTCATGATAACGGCGTACTCTTCACAAAGAAGCACAATCTCAAGCGGAATTCATGTCACCGTCGGTACCGCGTATGTCGCCGCTTATATATGAGGCGACAGATGAGCGCAGCCAGGATCTGCCCCTTTCTTCCTTTCCCCCATCATCATCCGTCTGCAGCAGGCGTAGGCGCAGTCCATACACCCGTCTCCTCGCCTCCACGACTCTCTATGCCGGCTTTATCCATATAATCTGGCAGCTATGCAGTGTATCCCAGAGGCCTTTGCAACTCCGGCTGCCAGGCTCCGCGAAATTGGTGTCAAGCACGTAGTTGGTCGCGCGGGCAATGGCATGGATGTCTAAGTTCTGGTGAGTACCACTACGCCGAAGATGATACCTTATTCTAACTACGCATATAGCCGCTCAAAATAAGTACTTACATCGCACGATGTCCAGCCAAGAACTGTTGTCGGACGGCGTCGATGATCGCCTGCCCAAGGGTGCGGTACGGCGAGCGCCGGCTCATGGCGGCCCCGATCCCATCTTAAGATCTCTAAGCAGGATTATCTTATCTCCGTCAGTAAGTCGATCGGTCTGCTTTCAAGTTCGAGTCAAAATTTCGAGCAAGCCTCTCTCTCTTCCCCTCCCAACTACAGACATGGCCCCTCTTACCCACCGCTCGATCAAAGGTGTGTATGTGTATCAATCACTCGTTCAGATCGAAAGTTGACGATATCACCCTTCAGATGGCTGGTTCCGGGAGATCTCATCGCAATGGCCGGGCCAGGCGATGACCCTCAAGGTCAACCGTATCCTCCATGTCGAAAAGTCCTTGTACCAGGACGTGCTCGTGTTCGAGTCCGCGACGTATGGAAACGTACTCGTTCTCGATGGTGTCATCCAGTGCACTGAGCGCGATGAGTTCTCGTACGTATTCCTACGTTGAGATCGCGGATCGATCGTACTGAACGCAGAACAGGTACCAGGAGATGATCGCCCACCTTCCCTTGGCCAGCCACCCGAACCCGAAGAAGGTGCTCGTCATTGGTGGTGGCGACGGCGGCGTCGTCCGTGAGGTGCTCAAGCACGACACCGTCGAGCAGGTCGTCCTCTGCGACATCGACGAGGTTAGTTTCAAGGGAAATATGGATCGTAGTGACTCATGTTCACATGTTCCCAGGCGGTCATCCGGGTGTCTAAGCAATTCCTGCCCCACATGTCGTCGCTGCTCAACGACCCGCGCGTGACCGTGTTCGTCGGAGATGGCTTCAAGTTCCTCGCGGACAACACCTCAACCTACGATGTCATCATCACCGACTCTTCTGACCCCGTCGGTCCCGCTGCCTCTCTCTTCCAAAAGCCGTACTTTGAGCTGCTCCGCGATGCGCTCACGCCCGGCGGCCACATTTCCACCCAGGGCGAGTGTCTCTGGATCCACCTCGCACTCATCGAGGACCTGCTCAAGACTACCCGATCCCTTTTCCCCGTTTCGGAGTATGCATTCACCACCATCCCCACATACCCCTCTGGTCAGATCGGCTTCATGGTCTGCTCCAAGGAGGCTGGCCGTGACCTCTCGAAGCCGCTCCGTACCGTGCCGAACACGCGGTACTACAACTCTGAGGTGCACAAGGCGGCCTTCGTACTCCCCGAGTTCGGCCGCTCTCTGCTCAAGGACGGCAAGGATCTTCGCCCTGTGTTCGGTGCCAACGCGGCCTCGAAGGCGCCCAGCAAGAAGGTCCTCCTTCTCGGCAGCGGCGCTGTCGCGCGCCCGTGCGCGGAGTACGTTGTCCGCAACCCCGAGAACTCGTTGACGATCGGTATGTTAGTTCTCACAATCTAGCAAGATGCTTCGCTCATCTTTCTTAGCTTGCCGCACGTTGGCGAGCGCGCAGGCCCTTGCTGGAGAGCTCCCCAACACCACCGCCGCGTCGCTCGACGCCGGCTCTGAGGACCCTGCGAAGCAGGCTGCCCTCGAGAAGGCGATCGGGGAGCACGACCTCGTGATCTCGCTCGTCCCCTACACCTTCCACGTCAACGTCATCAAGGCGGCGATCAGGACTAAGACGAACGTGGTTACGACGAGCTACATCAGCCCCGGCATCCGCGAGCTCGAGGACGAGATCAAGAAGGCAGGTATCGTTGTCATGAACGAGATCGGCCTCGACCCTGGTGTCGACCACTTGTACGCGATCAAGACCATCGACGAGGTCCATGCCAAGGGTGGCAAGGTCAAGGAGTTCCACTCGTTCTGCGGCGGTCTCCCCGCGCCCGAATGCTCCGACAACCCCCTCGGCTACAAGTTCTCGTGGTCTCCTCGCGGTGGCCTCCTCGCGTTGCTCAACGACGCGGCGTACCTCGCGGATGGCAAGACGGTCGAGGTTCCGGGCAAGAACCTCATGAGCGTCGCGAAGTCGTACTTCATTACGCCTGCGTTCGGTTTCGTTTCATACCCGAACCGTAACTCTGTACCGTTCCGCGAGTACTACAACATCCCCGAGGCGGAGAACGTGATCCGCGGCACCCTGCGCTACCAGGGCTTCCCCGAGTTCGTCAAGGCGCTCGTCGCGCTTGGCTGGTTGAACATTGAGAAGAAGGCGTGGCTGAAGGAGGGCCTGACCTGGGCGCAGGTCATGCAACAGGCCATCGGCGCGTCGGACGCGAGCGAGAGGTGCGTTTCCCCTGTTCACATGCGCAGCAGAATACTCAAAAGCGATGCTCTATGTATAGCACTCTGGTCGCGCGCGTCAAGGAGCTCTGCCAGTTCCCGAACGAGGCCGAGAGCCGTCGCATCATCTCCGGCCTGAAGTGGATCGGGCTGTTCACCAGCGAGCCCGCGACTGTACGGGACGGGACCCTGCTCGACACGCTGTGCGCGCGCCTCGAGGTCCTGATGAAGTACGAGGACGGCGAGCGCGACTTGGTCATGCTCCAGCACAAGTTCATCGTCGAGTGGGCGGACGGCACCACGGATACCATCACGTCGACGCTCGAGGCGTACGGCGAGCCGCAGGGGCACTCCGCGATGGCGCTCTACGTCGGTGTACCGTGCGGTATCGCGGTGCAGCTCGTGCTCGACGGCGTGTTCAAGACCCCCGGTATCATCGCCCCGTACTCGAAGGAGATCTGCGACCCGATCCGCGAGGTTCTCGAGCAGCAGGGCATGGGGCTTACCGAGAAGGTGCTCTGAGCGTGATGGTTTGTTGGAGAGAAGATCAAGTAAAACTGTAAAGTGACGAAATGCCTGCAGCGTGTATGAGTCTCACTACGTTGTATCATCAATAGATTGTTGTTTGCAGGATCAGTTCAAAGTGGGACATCCAAGTTCTCCTCATCCGTCAGGCGGTCCCGAGGTCTGGTTCGGGCATCTACGGTCGCGCCCCCTTCGTCATGGGCCAGGTGAAGCGCGGGACCGGTCACCGCGGTAGTTTGACCGTTGTCGTAAGTCCTCCCTTCATTTGCGCCCGTCCGCCCCACAACATGCTGTCGAACATCGGCGATTGCGCGTGTTCTCGACGGCGATGTCACCCAAAGTTCAAACGTTGGCGGATGGATGGTATGTGGATCTTCCCCGTATAGTTCACTGCGCGGTTGACAGCCTGAGATAGACGCTACGGAACCGCGCCCGGCTTCTTTCATGAGGCCCGCTTAGGACACACTGACGTATGTTTCTTCCTCCCGGGACAGCGCGTAACTTGGCGGGATGACACGGCGGAACAAGATGTGGCAGGGCCAACAACAGTCGACTCCATGTTACGAGACTCGTGCCCCCTTCGACGACGCAATGTGGAGCCGTGCGTCGTGGTACGCGCAGTCTGGCCTCGTTTCTTTGCGAGGTCAGAGCGCGCGAGTAACGCTCGTTGGAAGGTATAAAGGTAGGGCGAGTTTGCGGGTCAACCTCATCGAACAGCCCACCGTTGCTCATCTACCGCCTCACTCGCACTCTTCATCCTCATCATGTTCGCCAAGCTCTTCACCGTCGCCTCCATCGCGATCCTTGCTGCCGCCACCCCCACCCCCGGTGGGGAGCCCGCGTCGTCCTGCAGCACCGGGGACCTTCAATGCTGCGACAGCGTCGAGAAAGCCAGCGACCCCGCTGCGGCGGGCATTCTCGCCCTCCTCGGTATCGTCGTCCAAGATGTCGACGCGATGGTCGGCCTCACCTGCGACCCCATCACGGTCATTGGTGTTGGCAGCAGCGGTTCTTGGTGAGTTGTGATCGCGCACCTTCTTGAGCGCGACCGCATGTCTGACGTACCGCTTTGTAGCTCTGCCCAGGCTGTCTGCTGCTCGGACAACTCCCACGGTAGGCTTCATCTGCAGGACTGAGTTAGGATGAACAACCAATCTGAATCATCTTCTCGGAACAGGTAGCGCCGTCTCTATCGGCTGCGTCCCCGTGACGCTCTGAATGGCGGCCTAACGTAGTAGTGGAAGGTGGGGGAAAGGGGGTCGTCTGTCGTAGTGGAGCGAAGTCGCGTTGAGGTGTCATGTATCCTTCTGAATCAGAGTTGTGCGTTTGCGAAGCTTGATGATCTTCTCGTGTGAACTTCGACGCGCCTGAAGCTTGTAAAATTTGCAGAAGGAGCCACAGCGGGAGGCGATTGAGCGAAGATCACATCCTTGTTAAGGTGGTAAGCCTGTTGCCCTGCGGCGCTACCGACGGACCCGCGGGCGCGGACCCTGATTCTCGACGGGTTGCTTCCTCCAAAGGCGAAACATACGGGTATTGTTTTACGGCCTACGGCGATGTACTCGTGTGATCCACCGTGCACCGTGGAGGCGCTCGAGAGAATATGCTGAAAATATGGTGGCTTTTGTCCATGCGCCCACGGTCCAACTGCGTATGAGTTGCTGAAATCCTTTCGACATTAGTTGAGACAATACATCCGTGACTGGACCTTAACGGAAAGCACTCAGAAGGATTGTGCGACGCGCGCCATGATGTCAATGCTTGGCCAGGTCCCCGCACGCCGCCGGTGGAGTCGCGGCTTTAAGGCGGCTGTTCACCTACACGCCTAGGAAGGCCGCGTAGACACACGCTCGGATGACTTCATTGTGACGCTCCGCATAGAAGCAGCAGCGCAGAGCCTACGCAGAGGTACACATGACTATGATCGGCAGCCGTTTTTGAGCGTGTCGCTCGTGGGGCAGAGAGGTCATGTTAACGGCGAGTGTCCCAGCGGGACCGCACGAGTGTTTGGCGAGCGGCGTGACATTCCGCCGCCTATGCACAGAGGATAATGTACGTGAGGTATTTTGGAAACTGGACAGAGTGGGCTGGTGGACGTACAGCCAGTCTGCGTAAAGGTGTTTTTGTTCAGCTGGGGCTAGGTTCGAGAAATTTCAACCGGCCCCATGGGTGCCCCAAGCGAGACGATAGGCAGGTACCGACGGGTTGTGCGGCGCTGTGTTGGTGGGTTACGGGACTATCTGTCGACATGTCGTCCATCTTGCGCGGAAGGCCCGGGCCAAAGCGAAGACTGAACTTGTAAACGTTCAACGTCGGTGCCTGGATGTACGCTTAGTGTCAACTGCGCTGGCTTGGTATCAAGAATGCAACGCTAAATCGTGCTTCAGGGTGAGCGCATTCCTATCGTTCTCTTGCTTCAAAGACAGGCCAGCCTGAAGCATGAAAAGCTCTTCGTAGAGCTCGCAAGCCTGGTAGAATAGCAATCAGCGATTTGTCAAAAGTGAAAAGCAAGGGAATACTGAATCACGTCCTCCAAAGTTCACGATGTTGTAGCTCGCCGTCCTGTGCACTGAGGTCTGCCCAGGTCAGACTCTGAACTTACCGGGGATGCAGCAGTTAACCGCCGCGTACCGAGCCAGACATCATGTTTCGCGACTTGCTGGCCGGCGTGCGAACGGCCCGGTACTATTGCTGCCAATGTGTCGCTGCATTGGCAGTACTTTCCTTTTATGAGTTGCTGTATGTCGTTTATGAGGATCCAGAACGTATCAAGTCGGTACGACATGATCGTCGAGTCCAAGGACGAGCGGCATCGATTTCGGCGCTTCCGGAAGTCGCCAGGAAGTTTAGCGCTGCGGAGTCGTGCCGCACCCACTGGCGGTCCGCCGGCCACTTTGCTCTCCTACCACTGCTACCGCCTGTACTCAGAAACGTTGCTGGCTAGACTGGGACGATCTGGTACTCTTCCACAAGAATTTGGACTCCGTAACTGCCAGTTGCTTCAACAGTAGTTTCCCAGGGATCCCTTGCCTCAAGTTCAAGCTTTCCTATTATTTCTGGAGCTTGCGCCACTGGCAACATGGCTTCTGGTAAGCTTTGTTCTATTTTGATGACAAAATATGGAACGAAGTGTCCTCACTTGAGGGTGTAACAACTAGAATCAAGAGGAGATACAAGTGGGACTTTACTTCCTCAACGAGGCGCTCTTCTCGAGGAGCAGGCCGATATTCAGCAAGAACACCAAGTTCTGAAAGTACGGGATCGTCTCCTCGAGTCGAAGTCAGCGCCGATCAATACACTGCCCGTGGAAATCTTGGCCGAGATACTCCTTTTCGTCCAAGCATACGTATTCGACTATCCGCCTGAGAAGTATGGGACGGCATGTCACTGGATCAACGTCTCGTGGGTCTGTGCTCACTGGCGAACCGTTGTGGTCTCCAACTCCTCGTTTTGGCGCACAATCGCAGTGCGGCGCGGTCCGCAACTCCTTTCTCTCGCATTGGAGCGCACGATCCGGGGCCTTCCCTTCGCCATCCTATTCGAAAACGCATCGTTTCCCTGGTCATCCCTCCGGTCCATACTCCAGGATCGAGCCAATGACGTTCGCACTGTTCGCTTCGAGCGAGTGGACCAGAAGTTCCGAAAGTCTTTCCCGAGCATTTTCAGAGATTGCCCGATGCCTGCACTGGAGGAACTGGCTGTCTTCAGTTGCGACTCGCTCACATGTGCGGCGTTGCCGCTCAATCAAGATGACTTCCCTGCCCTCCGCTCACTGTCCTTGTATCTCCTGGACTGCCTCGCCAACAATACCCTCCTCTCTCGCCTCCGCCATTTGAAGATGCACGATAGCGGATGGGAGGTCGAGTTCGGCGTTTTCTTGGACATGCTGGAGGCGTGTACGCAGCTCGAAGAGCTGGACCTAGAGTTCGCACTGCCGCAAGTGGAAGACTTCCCTGCCGACGAGATCCTTCGGGTTGCCGATGGATCCCGTAGGCCAACGGTCTCGCTACCTCGGGTGCGTACTGTGCGGCTTGATCGACACCCCCCTGAATGGACCGTCACTGTCCTACCCTATCTTTGCTTCCCGAACGCAACCGATATAACGGTCATCAGCGACGTGAGGTCGCCTATGCGGTGCAGGGACGATCCCGTGAACATCGCCAGCATGTTTCCCAAGGACCCTGCCGACACCTTCCCGGTCTTCAAAACGGTCACTTCAGTGGTTGTCGACGTCTACAACAACCTCTACGAGATGCGCATGCAGGGTCCTCATGGTGCGACTGTACTGCTTTCGGCGGATGACGGCGCGGCGCTCTGGCTGGAGGCCGATGCTGCGT
The DNA here is from genome assembly GCF_000271585.1 of Trametes versicolor FP-101664 SS1. NCBI lineage: Eukaryota > Fungi > Basidiomycota > Agaricomycetes > Polyporales > Polyporaceae > Trametes > Trametes versicolor. Next base: position 215,796 of record NW_007360334.1, read on the forward strand.
GCGCCGTCTTAGCGGTGCCTAGCATCTGCCGCGGGGCGCCGATCACCTCTCTGCGCTTCACGGGGGCGTTCACTATCCTTCCTAAGCCGCTCCCCGGGCCCTCGATAGCGTCGATAGATCCTGACGCACAGCGCTGGATAACGCTCTTCACGACGTTCGGCTCTCTCGACACGCTGCATCTCACTACGGGCGGGCTGTGCAGGGCGATGTGGGAAGGGCTTTGGGCGGTAACTAACACCTCTGGCGATCAGTGCTGCCCTTCCTTACGCTCGATAATCCTAGACCAGGAGATCGTGAATGGCTGGGAGTGCTATTCAGACGATGCCCTAGAAGACGACTTCGCTTCGATGTGGAAGGCCCTCATCCTCCGCGAACAGTTAGGCTTGCACCTCCACGCACTCACGCTGAAAGTGGGCGAGTACAATGATACCATTGGGCTGGCCGACCAAAGAGACATTTACTTCGAAAAGCTCAAGAGTTTGATTACCAATTTGGTGTTCCCAGAGCATACTATTCGAGTTCACGAATACGACTCGGGCAAGACCGAAGACTAATCGGACTGGGACAGGACCTGTGAGTATCAAAGTTTCGCGGATTCGAGTCACTTACTCATTGCAGAGTCGTCTACCAGAGCTCGTCTCGCGGCACTGGGTGGCGCTCTACTGGCGGGAATTTGATGCGTAATATGGGCGTCATCTCGAGCCATGATGGCCACAGTTTAAGACTGTGTAAATATGTAGGAGTGGCATAAGATTGACGGCGTCTCGTTCAGTACGTCTTGTTACAGCAAGATCCTGCGGTACGCTTGGAACGTACCTAACAGCACGCGGGATACGCTCACCCCCACCTTGAGTCGTCATGGGCGTGTCGCCGAGGGGTACATCATGTAGATGGCGGCGCTCGGAACTAGGCGCTGCCAGTGGATTAGGCGTGGTTTCTCATGACGTATGTTCAATCTCCCGAGACAGCGCGCGCCTGCGTAAACCAGTCGGACGACATGACGGCGAGGCACCAGGGTTGCTGAAAGGCGCTCCGGTTTGCGATGCTCGTGCCCTAAACGCAATGCGGAGCCGTGCATCGTGGAAGTAGCTGTCGGCGCTGTCCTCAAGTCCGACGAGTCGTCACAGGCGAGGCTAGAGCGCTTGCCAAAAGACGATGTGGAGTGGTGCAGCATCACGGTGTACGCTGCTCAGCGCGTCTAGGATGGTCGTCAGCGGTATAAATATTGGACAGCTTGACGGGACAACCTCATCGAACAACCCACCGTTACTCATCCACCGCCTCACTCACACTCTTCATCCTCATCATGTTCGCCACGCTCTTCACCGTCGCCTCCCTCGCGATCCTTGCTGCCGCCACCCCCACCCCCGGTGGGGAGCCCGCGTCGTCCTGCAGCACGGGGCCCATCCAGTGCTGCGACTCGGTCCAGAAGGCCGACAGCGCCGCCGCGGCTGGCATTCTCGCGGCCATTGGCGTCGTCGTCCAGGACGTCACCGCACAAGTAGGCCTCACCTGCTCGCCCATCACCGTCGTCGGTGTCGGCTCCGGCAGTTCTTGGTGAGTCGTGACCATGTTGCTTCCATAGGCGTGAACGCATAGCTGACGAATCGCATTATAGCTCTGCTCAGGCTGTCTGCTGCGAGGACAACTCACACGGTAGGATTTACCTGCAGGACTGCGCTACAATGAAGAGCAAATTTGACTTACATTTTGATCACAGGCGGCCTCATCTCCATCGGTTGCGTCCCAGTCACGCTCTAGATGGCGTCCGCAAACGTGGTGGAGTGCGGAGGAGAGGGGGTCGTGCGTCGGGTAACAGCACAAAGTCTTGTCCGGTTGTCGTGTATCCTTCCAAATCAGAGTTGTCCGTTTTCGAAGCCCGATCGTCTTCTCGTGTGAACTTGGATGCGCTTGAAACTTGTACAAACTTTAGAAGGAGCCCCGGCGAGAGGTGATTGAGCGAAGAACACACTTCCGCCGAGGCCGGAAGCCTCTACCCTACGACGCTGCTGGCGCGGGCCCTTGTTCTCTACGGGTTGCTTCTTCCAAGAGCGGAACATGCGGGTAATTTGTTACAGCTTACGGCGATGTTTTCGTGTGATCTGCCACGCACTTTCGAGGCGCTCCATTACCGCCGGATGCGGGAATATGCCGAGAGCACGGTGGTCATCGTGCATACGTTCCATTGCATATAACCTACTCAAATTCTTCCGATGTCAGCTAATACAGTACGTCCGTGACTAGCCATCGAGGAGGAGCACTTACCACGTATCCAAGACGTATCGTACGGGGCGCGACATGATGTTAACGCCCTGGTCCCGCGCGCCGCCGGCGCAGTCGCGGCTTTAAGGCGGCTTGTCCACCTACACGCCTGAGAAGGCCGCGTAGACACGCGCCCGTATGACTTCATTGCGACCTCCGCCCAGAATATCCGCGTTCATCTCGGCTGGGAGTGAATTGGACGGTCGTCAACAACACACCGCCGGCTCGTGTACGGAGCAGACTCAGGAACGGGGTACAAACCGTACGCGGGCCCGAGCGTGTCACTTCCTCATTACCGCCACGTATCGCAGGTTCATGAAATGTAGTGGAGGAAGAACAGCGTGTCGATGGAGCACGGAAGACCTGGTGGGGAGCTCAGGTGTTCAGAGCAGTTGCCGGGCCGTGCAAGATGACCTGGACCGCGAGATCGCTGAGGCCGCGTGTTCGTGAGGAAGGCCGCTCTAGATGCGCGAAGATGTCATGACTACTTTCCTCCGCGAGATGAGAACGTCGGAAATATGCTTTTGAGCCTGACAGGTTACGTTTTGGGTGCGGCGGTGCTTGTATCGCTTAGAGGCGGAGTGTTATTTGGCAGGCGCGGGAGGAAGCAACAAACGGAACGCTATGCATGCAGGGGTCGGAGTCGTGAGAGGTGATGCACTGATGAACAGTCGAAGCGGGCAACGCGTTGGCGGTGATTCAGCAGTCGACCAGTGATATTGTCTCGGAGGTTTTTTGTCTTGGGCCCCAAAGATCGAGGTGGAGTGCAGCGAGGTCACAACGGAGGGCGCGCGGACATACAGCGATGACATATGCAATGAGGTATGTTGAGAACCGGTGGAGCATAGCGCACGGTCTGACGCCGCATGCGGCCTTCAACCTCGCTGCGACATGGTCGTGTCCGGTACCAGCCTATGAGGACGTCCATGCGGTATAAACACCGAGAGTCCTGTAGCGGTATAAAAGGCATCAGCGTCCTCTCCGAGTCCTCATCACTCGAACAGCCTTCACCAGTCGTTCAAGTACTCTTCCTCCTCTCCAACATGTTCGCCAAGCTCTTCACGCTCTCCGCCCTCGCAATCCTTGCCGTCGCCACCCCCGCACCCGCGGCGGACGCGTCCTGCAGCACCGGCGCCATCCAGTGCTGCGACTCCGTCCAGAAGGCCGACAGCGCTGCCGTGGCCCCCATTCTCGCGGGCCTCGGTGTCGTCGTGCAGGACGTCAATGCCCTTGTGGGCCTCACCTGCTCGCCCATCTCCGTCGTCGGCGTTGGAGGCAGCGATGCCTGGTGAGTCGCGGCCGTGCAGGTTTCAAGTGTATGAGCGCGCGGCTGACGATCTGATTTGCAGCTCTGCCAACGCTGTCTGCTGCCAGGACAACAGCTTTGGTTAGCTTCACGCGCTTTATCTCTTCGTTCGGAGAACTAGACGCTAACCTTCAATTTTAGGTGGCCTCGTCTCCATCGGATGCGCGCCCGTGTCGCTCTAAGACACTCGACACCACCACGACCCATGCCTCGTTCGTCACGCCACCACGCTGCCAAGATGCGCCTCATGGAGTAGGAGGAAGGAGCGGGGATATGTGACGGGGCTGTTTCGGAGTACTCACCAGAATCAGAGTGTGGATCGTTTGTATGGAGATTGTGAGGAGGACCCGCCGCGCCCAGAGGGCACACTGTGATCGTGCGGAAATGGTTTGAATGACCTGACACACCTTCGTGACTCTCCGTGACTGTGTACTGCAGAATTCGGCGCGCATGCTTCTGAGGATCTTGGACATGTTTCGGATTGACGGGAGAGCAAATACACAGATACCGGGCTGAGCAGCTAGAGACGAAACATCTACATCTCGGACCAAGGAGATCAGTATAGGAAGCGCGGCGCCAATAGACGGAGATGAGAGTACACACCTGATATACAAGAAAGGAACATGGGTATGAAAGAAGCACGCAAACCAAAACTCTAGAAGAAACGACAACGATAGCGGACGTAGATCGAGGGAAACCAATGCCAAGAGAGAGCAGAGAAAGAGAGGGAAGGCGTGAACCGACGTGTTAGGATGGTTGCCTGGGTGACGTTGCTCCCAATTCCGCCATCGTCTCATCCAACCGAATCCACTCGGAATCCTCCACATCCACGAGCGAAGTCACACCCTCAGGCGGGTCTCCCAACAGGATCATGAACTCCCGCATGGCGTCCGCCACCTCGCGAAGGGACCGCTTCGACGTAGCCGATCCGTCTCCAAGCGTCTCTTGGGCGACGTCGATCACGTTCTGAAGTTCGCGCTGGATATCGCTCAGGCGGGACGTAGAGGGATCGGTCCGCTGCCACTCCACTCTTTCACGTATGGCCACGAGCTCGCGCCGGAAGCCCTGTGCCTCGGCGACCTTCTCGTGAAGCGTGTTCTGCAGTTCGTTGATGCTCGCGAACACAGGTCGGAGCTCGTCGACCGAGGAGATGACCTCCTGCACACCGATGTAAATCGAGAGACCCAGGACGTCGATAGCGGTAAGCGTTGCTGAGAGGACGGGTGCGAACGGTAACGACGCGATCGCCTTGTATAAAAACATATCAGCTCGTTCAGGATCAGGACAGCGTTAGATGAGAGGGCAGACGCACCGCCGCGCGAACAGTCATATGCACGGCTTTCCGCCTGATGTGATCTGCTTCTTGTTTGAGGAACTTCGCGTTCGCTTCGGCCAGGGGCTGCGCTTCGACCATCGCGTGTTCGAGCGTTTCCTCGTAGGTGCGCAGGGTTTCATCGCGATGCGCGAGGCACTTCAAGTGCTGCTCAAAGGTGTGCTTGCACTGCGGCTTGGGGAGGAGATATCCGGGCGCGTTGTGAACGGTGATCATAGCGACTGCGAGTATCTAGTGTGCCGTCCCGCCCGTATGAGTCTCAGTGCACGATACGGAAATTTGTAGCAATGCATGTTGAGAAACTCACAGTAGGCACGGTTGTGGCGACCGCCTTGATCGCGACGGCGGTGGTCGAGGCATCCCCTGATTGGCGGGACCGGTGGGCTCGGATGAGTTGGACGACCTGGTTGAGCATATCGCAGGTCTTCCCAAGAGGCTTCCACACCTCCGGGAGGACCTGATCGAGAGGCTGAGGCGGCACAAGACCTGATTTCGGATGAGGCCCTGGTGGGGCGTGGTTAATCAGGATTAGGTTGTTATGAGACTGGGCCTTACAGCAAGTACAATCGATGATGGTGCCTTCCGCTGGCGCCTCTGGCTCTGCGGCTGCTTCTCGAGGTTCATCTGGCTCAACCGCGTCAATCCCTGGCAGCGCCACGGCTCCGGCCGGTTCGGGGATAGCCACTGGGTCTGGTGCAATATCCATACTACGACGAAAAGCTGCTCTGTACTGTGAGGAGTGCGTATCGAGCGTTACCTTGCACGCTTAGTGGTGTGAGAGAACTTGAAGCAGTGGTCGATGGTGGTGGACCGTGAGCAAGCGTGGCATCGCGGACTGATCAAAACACACGTGGCCAAGATGTTTCGGGCGCTCGCTCGATTTGGGAACTTCTGCAAGTTCGTGAACCTTCGGTCTGCGATACCATCCAAGGTTCGAAGTTCAAGTCAGGAATTAAGGAGCGACGTACACAGATAATAGTACGGAGTGTCGGAGGTAAACAAGATGAAGGAGTGTGATGTACCTATTCGACGAGGCGGCGTCAACGAGATTATACCTTAGAAGCTTACAACGACTAGCGGACGCACCTGATATGCCAAAGGAAACTCGAGGGTATGGGGATAGTTTGTGTGCAACTCATGCGAAAAAGCAAACAGACACAGCAGCATGAAAAGCGAAACGATAGCGGGGAACGACGAGGAGGGGCGTGTGAAGTATCAGAGTCCGACGGAAGCCGGCAACGCTGCCTTCAGTTCCGTCACGGTATCGTCCAGACCACTCCAATCAGAGTCGTCAACTTCGACGAGGGTCGCAGTGCCCTCGGGCCGCTCTCCAAGGGCATCCAAGACCTCGTGCAATGCCGACGCAAGCGCCCGCATGGAGGCTCCCGGGACCGCTTTCGCCTCCTTGCTATTCGGCGCGCTGAACACGGCCTCCGCAAGCTCCTTCGCAGCCTGCATCGTGTGTAGCATCGCAGCCAAGCGGGACGCGGCGGGGTCCCCGCGCTGCGCCTCAACCTGCGCGCGGATCTCGACGAGCTCGCGCCGGAGCTTCTGCACGACAGCGATCTTGTCGTTCATCTCCGCCCGGAGGGCCTCGACGCTCGCGGAGGTGGAATGCAGCTCGTCCTCGGACACGAGGAGCTGTTGGACCCCGACAATGACCGCGAGGACGATGTTGTCGGCTGCTGTGAGTGCTGCGGAGAGGATGGGGGCAAAGGGCAGGGTGAGGATGGCCTGAATGGCGCCACAGACGTGCATCAGTACTTGAGCACAGTAGCAGTATGAGTAACATACCGCCGTTCGCACAAACATATGCCTGGCTCGCTGTCTGCTCATCTTCCGCTCGACCGCGAGGAACTTCTCGCGAGCCTCGAAGAGGGGCTGTGCCTCATGCATGGTCCGCGTGATGTTCTCCTCGACGGTCCGCAGCGTGTCGTCCCGCCGCGAGAGGTTGGACAGGTGCCGCTCGAAGCTGTTCTTGCACTGCGGTTTCGGGAACATATAGCCCGGTGTCTGTGTGATCAGCTTCATCCCTTGTTTCAGAGACTAGAATTCCGCGTTAGCCCGACGTGTATGGTCTGTAACTAAAGCAGTTCAGAAACGACTCACGCCGGCCACAGCGGCGCCCTCGGCCAACATGTAAATGGCTGCCGAGAAGGGTGCGTCCGGTGATGGGTTGACCCGGCGGGTGCGGAGGTGTTCAACAACACGGTTGAACGCCTTGATGGCCTCGTCTACATTCCGCCACACTTCGGGGAGGACCTCGTCCAGCGGCGGGGGAGGGCCTTGGCTTTCCTTTGGCACATGTGGCCCTGGAGATTCGAGAGGGTAAGCGAGCTAAGACCTGAGCGCCACAACGTATACGCTCACAACAGAGGCAGTCAGCTTCAGTACTGGTACTGTCATCGTTCTCTGTGGGATCTGCATGAGGTTCTTCAACGACTGCCGCTGCCTCTGCTGGATGATCCTCGGCGGGAGCGGCTTCGGCAATTTGAACCGGCTCGTTTTGGGGTAAATTGGTGCCCCCTGGGTTATCCATGCTGTGGTGTGAGTGTACTTGTAATGTCTACTGTTCCGAACGCCCGCCGCTCCAGTACTTGCCACCGCTACGCCAAACGAAAGTCGAAGAGGTAATGAACGGCGGCCCGGAGTGGGAGGTGGTGGTGATGGGGAAGTCCTTGAAGTTGAGTTGATCGCTCGCGTGGCCTCAACGTGGCCGTATTTACGGGCGCTTAGCTCCATCAACTGACCGCGACGACCCCTTCTTTTTTCGGTATGTTTACGGTCCATAGACGCCCGCGCTACAGTCCAAGCGCCGAATATAGTAATTTGTCACATGTCTTATTTGCGGACCTCGGACACCGCCGCGCGGCGCTGTGCCATCACTCGTTTGCGCCCTCCTCGTACAGCCGACCGCGGGCGTCCCGTTGGACTGTAAACCCGTTGGACCGTAAACGCGACCCCCCCGCACGATTTCGGGCATCATTTTGGCTGGACGCTGCGCCAAAAAACGAGCCCATCGCAGCTAGCTGCGACCCGGGACGTTTACAGTCCCATCGTGGGAAATTCACAGTCCACCGGCCCTCCGCGCTCCCTCCTCGCCTCCCTCTCTTCCGCGCACTCGCGCGGGCCTATGCTTGCCGACGGCGGGGCTGTAGAGCGTGCGCGCACCATTGCGCGACCTTTTCGCGGCCTCTAAAGCACATATATCCGAGTTATTAGCTTCGTTTTCAGAGTTCTGAGAGAAATGTTATGAGAACTTTCCCTTTGAGCTCAACTTGGGCTCAAAATTTTCTATACTTTCACACAAAATATCACCAATCTTAATTATGGTCTCTTCCACACCATACATTAATTAAACACACAAAGAGCACCGAACAGATGGGTATAGTAGACTTGCGCTTTCGCGCGCGTGGGCGCCTATTTCGCCGACTCCGGGGTGCGCGCGCGGGCGTTTGTGGACCGTATATTTGGCTTACATCAGCTCGCTTGGGACCGTAAACGAGCTGGTGCGCAACTCTGCTTCGACCGCGTCCACCACGGGAGCTCTCCACCCGATTGCTGACGACTTTGGGTACACATAAATTGTGGCTAGACTCCTACGAGTGACAACTAGGAACTGCTAGCCAGTGCGAGCGCTAGTGGACGGACATATCGGACATCACAACTGGAAATATCGACAGAACAAACCGCCGAAGTGCACCCCAGCCGATTCGAAGCGTCCACGAAGCTCTGACGACATCGAACATCCTTGTTTCACCGCGGTACGTACCTGAGGGTCACTGGACGCCGCCGCCCACCACCCGACCGCCATACGACACACCCCCGGGCCGTCGTCGATCAGCTCGTGACCACCCGATGGTGCATAAAGAACGACGGCAGCGAGGTGGCGAGAGCTGCACTCCTGAGTCGTCTCGGACACTGGACGGGCAGCATGCGCGCATCACTGAGCTTGTTGACGATCGCGCTGGGGTGTTGGGCGTCGTGCGCCAGCGCTGCGGCGGCCTCTAAGGAGAAGGTCTGCTCCTTGCGGCCCCTTGGCCATGGGAGGGACGACACTGATCAGGTATGTCCAGTAAACTTACCTGTGTTGACACATCGCTGATTGGTGACGCGTCTATAGGTTGAAGCCGCCATCGCGAAATGCGGACATTTCGGAACGACCGTGTTCGCACCGGGGCAGTATAACATCACTAGGTACACGTCGGACTGTGCGTACCCGTGTGTGGTCGCGGCTAATCATCGGACGACAGGAAAATGACCTGGGACCTCGTCTCGTCCCGCGTCGACCTGCACGGCTCCCTAAACGTAAGCCCGCCCTCCTACTCACCTACCCACCAACCCCCTCACCCGACCTGCAGTTCAAACCCGACATCGCGTACTGGCTCGACCCGGCCAACACCTACCGCGTGATCTTCATCCAGTCCCAGGCGTCCTGGTTCGTGCTCACCGGGCGCGACTTCACCGTCGACGCGCACAACGCTGGGGGCATCGCGGGCAACGGCCAGGCGTGGTGGTCGTTCTTCGCGAACCGCACGCGCGCGGACGGTGACGGGCGCCCCGTCGCGCTCACCCTGTCCAACGTCACCAGGGGCGTGGTGAGGGACTTCCGCGTTGAGGGGCAGCCGTTCTGGTGCAATGCGGTCGCGGATAGCAGCGAGGTGGTGTATGATGGGATGTACTGCAATGCGACGAATGCGGATCCGGTGTGGGCGGGGCAGAAGTGAGTGGTTGGATGTGTGTGGAGTGGGGTGTGTGCTGACGGTTTTACAGCATCGTTCCTAACACGGATGGTGAGTTCGCTCGAGTCTGTTCACGCGGTGGTATTCCTGCTAACTGCCCCTTTTAGGTATCAACACATACCGTTCCGACAAGATTTCCCTCCTGCGCTTCGATGTTGGTCCTACCCGCGCTTTGCTGTCCGCGCTATTTCTCATCACGCTTCCAGATCACTAGCGGCGACGATTGTTTAGCCATCAAAGGGGTATGTGCACTTACATCCATTTTTACAGTCATCTCGAGACTTATTATGTTCTCGATAACAGAACTCGACGAACATCTTCGCGAAGGACATTACCTGCCGCGGAGGGAACGGGATCGCCATCGGCTCGCTCGGCCAGTACGCCGGCCTCGTGCGTCCCCTCTTCCCTCTCCAGCCCCCCGCACGTCCCTCACACTCTGCCCCTCCAGCCCGATATCGTCGACAATTTGGTGATGGAAGACCTCAAGGTACGCCCGCAACGCTCCCTTCCCCGAGATCGCACAAAGACAGCTTACTCTACACACGTAGTTGATCCGCCTAGACCCACAAGTACAGCCGAACATGGTCTCGGGCGTATACCTCAAAACGTGGACGGGCTCCGTGCACGGCGCGCCGCCCACCGGAGGCGGAGGTGGCGGCGGTGCGTACACGCCTCCTCTGTGTTCTCTCGACCCCCATAGCTGACTCTGACGCGCGCGGTAGGATTCGTGTCGAACGTGGTCGCGAAGGGCGTGTCGGTCGACCGCGTCACGGTCCCGATCCACCTCTATCAGACGAACGGCGGCGGCTCGTACGTCCTTTCGCGTGCTCTTTGTGCGGGATGGTCACTGATGATTTGGTTAGGGGCGACACGCCGTCGAGTCTGCAGTTCAGCAACCTGACGTTCAGCGACTGGACGGGCACCTCTTTGCGCAACACCAGTACGTCTCGCATTCTCCCATCCTCTTCTCTATGGACCCACTGAGCGCTCACGGTGGTGTCTCCTCACTGGCAGTCGTGGACGTGGAGTGCAGCCCGGCGGTGCCGTGCCCAAACATCCGCTTCGAGAACGTGAACATCGCCCCGCCGAACGGCACCGCGGCGAGCTTCAAGTGCATCAATGTTGCGAGCGAGTTCGGGCTGCCTGGTACGTCCCTCACCATGCACTTTGATTCTTGACGCACGTTGCTGACGAGTTGATGCGTGTAGCGTGCAATGCCACTGGTGCGGCCTAAGCGCCGCCTAGGGACCCCTCTGCATGGGGGTAACTAGTATGGAGAAGGGCGTAGTTGTATCTAAAACCATCCTGAGGCGTATTGCCTCAGCACATCATATGCGTACAGGCGCGATTAAGCTGCTTCTTCCTCGTCGCCGTTCTCGGCCTGTTCGTCGCCTTCGTCGTCCTCGCCCGGCGCCTGCTGTACCCCGGTGTCGATAGTCCCCACAGCGGGGAACCACCCATACTGTCGCATGTTGACCTTCATGTCGCCCGAGCGCGTGACCTCGACGTCGACGCCCTCGGCGACGAGCGCGTCGCGCTGGCGCGCGGCGCCGTCCGTGCCGGGGCCGCGCGAGGAAATGGTGCCGGCGGAGGAGATGACGCGGTACCACGGGATGGGCGGGACGACGTCTGGGGAGAGGAACCGCAGGGCTGCGAGGGGGCCGACGGTGTCAGCGTGCATGCTAAAGACATGGGGGCGGGCAGAGGAAAGACCTTGGCCGACGTGGCGGGAGTAGTTCGGCATGCCCACGAGCTTTGCGATGTGTCCTGAAAGTTCGAAAGATGGTCAATACCACATGTTGCTTCGGTTAGCAGGATGCTTGCCGTATGAGGTGACCTTTTGAGGGGGGATTTGGCGGACGACATGATACACCTAGCGGCATTGCGATCGTCAGCGAGCACGGCTCTACGAGGGCTGGGGCGAATGCGTACAGCAGCGTGAAACGCGTCCCCGTCCATCGCGTACACCGGAACGCACTTGGCGGCGACTTCACGCTCGTCGCGGTCGACGACTGAGAGGAGTCACCTCGGGCGTGCGCGGACGCGGAGGCGAGGCGTACGGTAACGACCACGTGCGCCGTGACCGGACGCGTCTACGTGGGAGTTTTCGCAGAGGCGCCGAGAAGCGTGTGCTTGGAAGTGCTCTGCCATGATGCATGATGCATGATGCATCATGGGCTACCTGCCTTGCAACGACAGGTTTGCACGACAGGTCCGGTACGTTGAGCGAGGCATGTAGCCATCTCTTGGGACGTCGAGGCCGCTGACATATGCACGTCAAGGCCTCCGATAGCGCTGACTAGAGTACATTCACCATTTGGTGCAATACTGCGTCCTTACTGATCGTCGGCCTCTCTCGCGCCTATAGGGAATCCTGGCACCAAATTTGCAATGTGGCGGCGTAGAGGCGTCTTATCAACAGCCAGGCTACAGGTCCAAATCGACACCCAGGAGACGAACTCTGACTTAGCAGAGACCGTTGTATACCCGGAACGCCGCGTCAGCCTCATGTCCGTACGTCCACCAAGATGTCCAAGCTGTCATCCCCAGCATAAGCCTACTTCCTTGCGGCAGGCGATGGAACATATAACTGCCGCTCCTTCCGAACATCGCCGCCCCCATTCGATAGACTGCTCAATCGCCTCGACATGGTGCGATTCAAGCAGCCATACCCCCTCATCGCCGCGTTTGTGTACATCCCTAGCGTCGCCACGATGGTACGCCCCCACGCTCACTTCAAGCACCACCCCTCCAACGCTTAGCGCTTATCGTCTTAAAAGGCGTCGACGATTCCGACTCCCTTGCGCTCGTCGCCGAGGCGCCTCTGCTTCCCCGTGCCCTAGGTGTTCCGGACGCCGCGGTGCGCCCTGCATCGTCTATCTGCCTCGCTATATCCGCCTGCTGTTACGGTTGACGCTACGCGCATATGTGGTGCTGCACATCGCAATTGCACTCGATGCAGAAGGCCATACAACATGTTAACACCATATCACTACAGCCGTCTTCCGGCAGCTCACAGGTTCCTCTCTTCGGGTGTATATGTGGTAACACCTGCCATGGTACCGTACCGCTGGCATGTCTTCGAGCACCTGTTGCCTGGGTGATTTACTACGGATGGCTCTGTCCACCAGCCTGACCCTCTCATTACACAGGACATCGAGCTGTGAGCCACGCGCTCAGGAGATCTGCAAGCCGATCGTGTGGAATGTGTCGGTGGGCAACCACCCGGGCCGATGTGCATGTGAGTGCCGCTAGTCGCATCTATGACACGGAATGCCTACTTACTGCGAGTTCATGACGCAGCCCGAGTGACGGTCCTGGCACGTCTGCCTTCCCCAACTGCTACTACTGGAACGGAGTCTTGCTCCCTTCCGGATATTTGGCTCGAAGCTGCGTCCTATCTCGGGTCGTCCTCAGGCTATGGTACGAAGGGACGCAGCGTGAGACAATTAGTAGGCACTCATGCGCGTGACCTTCCGCCTGTTGTGTCATAGGAAGAACATGCCGATATCGACGCCGATCCCGATACCTCTGGGTTTTCCGCGGCGTTTGAGATCGAAGGCCATCTGCCGCCGCTGCGCAGCGGCGCATGTAGGTAAGAACGAGAAAGAGCCACCGGCGATTTGATGAGCGGTATAGGAGCGTTAGCGGAGGGTTCGGGAACCGGCGTCGATGTTGACGGACGGCGTCGTCCGTCCTGCATGGCAGCGTACGTTTGTGAGTGAACTTTTTTTGCCTTCCACTCGAGCGAAGCCTGAGAAGGAACAGACCGAGTCTCCGTGCGAAACGCAAGTGCTACTGCTACGTGGACGTAGCACCGGCCTCGAGCCTCCTCAAGTACGGTACGTGAAGCAGTCGTAATCAACGCAGTACGCTTCTGACCACGCGGCGCGCATAGGCAACTTGCGCTCGCATGAAGAACCCTCGCTTGGCACACCGCCACGAGATCTACACACCGTCGTCCCAACACCGCATGCCATTGATTCGGCATGTACGCGACGGGGATCGACGGGTCGCTTCGGGCTGTGATGTCCGCCCCTGGTACTCTGCCCGGCGATCTTGGTATCCAGCGTACGTTCATATTCTGCCATGGGTGGGGGTCGGAGCGTATAAAAGCCCCCCTCGAACGCTACCTAAGGAGCATCCCCACTTCCCATCTCATCTCCTCTCAGAGCTACTCTACTTTTCTCAGACTCAAATTTCATGATGCGCTTCTCTCTCTCCCTCACCTCCGTCCTCGCCATGACCGCAGCGGTGCTCGCCGCCGACCCGCTCGTCGTCAACACCCCGTACGTTTGTCTGCCCCTGCCGGACATCTGCGGACGCTGATGCGACCTTTCAGGACCTCCGCGCCGCAGTGTGGAGACACCATTGGCACGTGGACTGGGGGCACTCGTAAGTCGGGCATAGCACCAGCTCGCGGGAGGACGCTTGATGACTGACTGTGTTCTCCATCTAGCCCCCTTCACCTTGGTATGCACCCGCTTTCCTATCCGCACCCCTCATTTATAACTAACCTTACACCATCAACGCTCCACGAATCTCAGGCGTGAGTCCCCTCCCATTGCCCCCGTTTTTGCGCCCGCCCCGTCTGATAGCGTCCCTGCGTACAGCATGAACCACGACAACGGCTTCAAGGAAGGCCTGGTGCCCGGCCCGGGCGACCACGCGGGCACCTGGCACACGAACCTGCCCGCGGGCACGACCGTGTTCTTCTCGGTGACGGACGGCGCGGGCGTGTTTGGCCGGTCTGCGGACTTTGTCGTCCAGCCGAGCGGTGCGTCTTGTTTTTGTGGATTGTGGAGTATGTACTGACGTCGGTGTTGATTATGTGCGAGTAGCGGACAGCTCCTGCCTGTGAGCGGCCATGGGTGACACGTGCTCACGCGAACGCACGACGATATTTTGGCTGCTGCGTATTAGGAAGGTTCTTGGGGTGTCTTATTGGGCGTGCATCATCGTGCTATGGTCGCTTAATCGTATGTTTTGTCCGCCCCTTCTTCCAGAATGGCGCAAGTAGGCAATGCAACTACATGTCTTCATCATTTATACGAATCCGTCCTTTCACGAATGAATTGGAGATTTTCAGTCATCGGCTAGGATTGATAAAGGGGCGTAAGGGTTGATTAATGATTAAGTATGGGCTGGTGAGATGGTCTTGGAGACCTGCCAAATGTGGACACTCGGATAATGCCGAACACCGCTCCAGCCACCTTGTAAGGGACGTCGTCGCGTCGATAAACTTGTTCAGCAACCACGTCCTCAGCCTCCTTCCGTTACGATGAACACCCCTCAGACACTTTCCCCTGCCATTCTCTGGCCGATCTGCACGCGAAATTGGTACTCGCATCCGTAGGGTATTACGGTGGGCCCTCGAGTCAGGAGACTCCGACGGTTCTTCGGACGTCAGTACATGTCAGTCCCAGGTCGCCGGTTCTTATGTCGCCGCCCCGGTCGGTTTTTCGCATGAATGCCATCCTGTCCCGTCGAGGGTCGGAGCAATCTTCGTCGTGTTTCATTCGAACCGCAGGTCGAGTTTCAGGTGCTGATCTCATATCGTCTTGACGTGAGATATCGCTGACTGCTTCTTAGGTTCTCAGTTCATTTCAGTTCTTTAGATTGATGAGCGGTCCGTGGCGTACCTCATACGCCAGTTTGAATATCTTCCACAGCTGCCACCGTGCAAGGGACGCTCCCTCTTAGTCACGATCTTCGACGCCTTCTGCCCGAACCACGATGGAGGCCGGCCACTGCTGCGTTCGTGTGATCCCTCGTCGCGACAGCGAACCCTAGGAAGTGTCCAAAACCCTCCGATAATCTCCTTTAAATAAGAGCGACTGTGAAACGCGTGTAACGACAGTTGGGTCTGCCTCAACTCGCCATGAAGCTCTCTCCCGCTTTCTTCATCGCCTTCCTAGTTGGCAGAGCGTATGGCAAGCCGACAGCTCGCGCCATGCGAATTCACGAGGCCCGAGATGACATTCCGTCCTCCTTCTTGGAGATTGGCCTCGCCCCGCCCGACACGGTGCTCAACCTGCGCCTCGCCCTCGTGCAGGGCAACTTCCCCGCACTCGAGCAGGCCCTAATGGACGTCAGCACCCCCGGCAGCCCCCTGTATGGCCAGCATCTGAGCAAAGAGGAGGTATGTTTCGGGACATTTTTGTGTCTCGCATGATCGCTCACCTCTTTCGCAGGTGGAGGCACTTGTCGCCCCAAAGCCAGAGACCATAGCAGCGGTCAACACCTGGCTGACGGAGAATGGCATCGAGGCCTCCACAGTGTCCCCTGCGGGCGACTGGCTCCAGTTCGCCATCCCGGTCAGCAAGGCGAACGAGCTGCTCGGGGCCACGTTCTCCGTGTTCAACCATACCCCGTCCGGCCGGACGGTCATCCGCACCCTTGCCTACTCCATCCCTGCAGACCTGAAGGGCCACGTCGACCTGGTTCATCCTACTACCAGGTGCGTCCCGTAGTTGCATGCCCGATGTGGCTGTTGATCCCACAGCCGGACAACCACAGCTTTACTCCGCCACTCCACGTTCCGAAGCTCACGTTCATTCCTCGCGAAGAGATAGAGGAGCGGGAACTGAACGTCTCCGCGTCGTGCCAGTCAGCAATCACGCCGGCTTGTCTGCAGGCGCTGTATGCGATTCCGAGCGCACCCGCGAATGTGAGTTCGAACACGCTTGGGATGAGCGGATTCGACGAGCAGTTTGCCAATGAGCAAGACCTCGGTGTGAGTGAGTTATAGTCGCAGCTCTATCAACGCACGCTGAGTACCTTCAATTATCACAGATATTCTTGGAGACCTTTCGCCCGGATATACCTCCGTCGACAACGTTCAACTTGCTCACCTTTGATGGTGGCGAGAACCCTCAGAACCGGCCCGGGATCCTTGCGGTGAGCCCACCGAGCCTCAGAGCGGGAATGGTATTGTGAGAATTAAGTGAGCGCAGGATCTGGATGTACAATACGCCATCGGCCTTGCCACAAACGTCCCGACCTTCTTCGCCTCGGTAGGGCCCAATAATACTGACGGCGCCGACTTTGGGCTCCTAGACCTCATCAATGCTACGCTGGTCTGCAGCACGCCGCCGCACGTAATTGTAACGACCTCCGGCGAAGACGAGAACGCGCTCTCGGCGAACCTGCAGACGTGCGCCTGCCCCTGTCCGTGCCTGCACCTGTGCTTCCCTGTCCATTGACCTCTGCCTGCTCCAGGAACCTATGTAACGCGTACGCGCAGCTTGGCGCGCGCGGTATTTCTATCCTGTTCGCCTCTGGGGACGGCGGCGTGGCAGGCAGCCAGGCCCAAAATTGCACCACCTTCCTCCCCACCTTCCCTTCCAACTGCCCCTTGTAAGCCCCCTTGTTCCCCCGCACTTTATTCCTAGGGACATGCTCACCGCCCGGACGCGGCACAGCGTGACATCCGTCGGGGCGACCACCGGCGTCGAGCCCGAGGTCGCCGCGAACTTCTCCAGCGGCGGTTTCTCGAATATCTTCGCGCAGCCATCATACCAAGCCGCCGCCGTGTCCCGGTACCTTTCCGAGCTCGGGAACAGGAACGCGGGACACTTCAACCGGAGCGGGCGTGCGTACCCGGACCTTTGCCGGACCTCGCCGCGCAGGGCGACAACGTGGAGATCGTGTTCGCGGGCCAGCGCGGGCAAGTCGCGGGCACGGAATGCTCCGCCCCCATTGTAGCTAGCGTCATCGCGCTGCTGAACGACCTGTTCGCGCAGCAGGGCCGGACGCCGCTCGGCTTCTTGAACCCGCTCTTGTACTCGCTGCAGGGCACGGATGCGTTCACGGACATCACGAACGGGAGTAACCCCGGGTGCGGCACGAATGGCTTTCCTGCGCTTGAGGGGTGGGATGCGGTGAGTCACAGCGGTTAGAGATAATGGGTAGTGCAGTGGACGGGCTGCTGACGGGCTTGTTGGGTTGCAGGTCACTGGGCTGGGCACGCCGAACTTCACAGCGCTCAGTCTGGCCATCGGTGTATGAGGGTGATTACAAGGCATACTACTAGCAACCCTACCTAGGCAGACATGTTTTGAAGGGAAACGAATATCCGCCCAGCCTCGATCGGATGTCGATGAACGAAAATTGTATGCGACAGCGATATCAACGTCGAACGATGACACGGATTGTATGGCCTTGCCTATAGTCAATTGAACTTCTTGTACTGTATATGACTGCAGTAAGTAGAAGAAATAAAATGCTGACCGCCACGAAATTGCACTTCCCACTAGCCGACTTGAACGACTGACCTCGTCATTAAACGACTGCATCGTACTAGTGACGCGCTCTACCAGCTGAGCTAAGCGGGAGTCGTATACATATTCCCGCGTTTTATTATGAAGTTGGCAGTATTTCGTTCCACCTCAGTCTGCCACGTAACACCAGAAAGAGCACCACTGACAACATAGCTATGTACGTACGCCTACACAGTGAGGATCCTGAACGGGTCTGAGCCGCCACCCTCGAGGCCTGCAAGCACGGCCTGGCGCACCGCGCCGAGGTAGTCGCCCAGCCGCCGCCCGACCTGGCTCGAGAAATCGTCGTACAGCCGGTATCGCGAGTCCGCGACGACGTTGACGAGCGAGAGCGCATGCTTGAGGTTTCTGCCGGGATAGCGCGACGTCAGTATATGGAGAGTGGTGTAAATGGCGGGAGGACGGATGGTAGGTGGAG
Source organism: Trametes versicolor FP-101664 SS1 (assembly GCF_000271585.1). Lineage (NCBI taxonomy): Eukaryota > Fungi > Basidiomycota > Agaricomycetes > Polyporales > Polyporaceae > Trametes > Trametes versicolor. The sequence goes on from NW_007360334.1 coordinate 234,139, forward strand.
GTATAGATGCGGAATACGTACTCTGGCAGTCTGCTGCGCGAGTTGACGAGCGTCGCGTGGAGGCGGACGATGAGCTCCGGGATGTAGATCTGGCGGATGCGGACGAGGTCGCGGGCGCGCTTCGCAGCTGTGTAAATATTACAGTCAGCGTCATCCTATGCCGATAGAGGGTTCACACCTCGAGTAAATGCTTACCATTTGCGCGCGAATCTGCATCGGAGACAAGCCACTCCGTTGTGAGCAGCTTCACGACCTGTTCGTGTGCCTGCTCGATCAACGTCTGCAACTCCCAAAGAAACGCAGTTAGGCACAGGCGTCGATGACAGGGGGCGTGTCAGAGGGGATGCGCACCTTGTAGTCGCTTAGCCACGCGGCGCGCGTGTCCTTGTTCATCTGCGGCTGCTCGAGCGCCTCGCACTCAGTGACGCGGGCGAGCGCGTCCCACACACCGAAGAACTGGCGGTAGTGCATGTACTCCGTCGCTTCTTCTTCGGGCTCGCGAAGCGTGCCTAGCTCTGGGGGGAGCATGTCTAGAAGGCTTCGTGCTACCTGTACACGGCCGTGGCCTGAGGATCATGGATGCGTTAGGCACGTTATATGTATAAGGCGGAAAGGCAGGTAGCATACCGAGGAAGTAGCGCAGGATAACATTCGTCTGCTCGAGCGCAGTGTCGTACGTGGTCTCGAGGAACGTCGTCCACTCGATAGACCGCACGAGCAACCACTCTGGGTCAGTCGGTGGAGGTTCCATCCCGCTGATATACGGCAATGGACCCTTGGTTGGTGCAAGGATCTGATCATGTTGAAACCTTCAGCATGACGCGGAACTACGACGGGAGGGAAAGACGCACAGTGAACGCCTTCTCAATCGTCCTCTCCGCAGTGACGATAGCGACACGCTCGATGTCAAGCCCGTGCTCCCGCGCACGCGTGAGCGCGAGCCGGCGCTCGTTGATGTCCGCAGAAAGCTCGAGGGACGTGAGGAAAAGCGCGTACCGCTCAACCGCATTGTCGCCCAGTGCTCCCGCGTACATGGCAATAAGCTCACGCTGCCCTGCTGCCTAAACAGACCCAGGCATCAGAGTTCAGTGTCGCGAAAGTTATACGAAGGGGACGAACCTCGAGTACTTGCAGATACGCCTCGAGGATGATTTGTGCTGCGAATGGTGAAACAGGCATGTCGATCATCTGGAGGAACAAGCATAGATGCGCGAAGAAACGCGTCATTGTCGTGTACCTGTGGTCTCGTCAGCATGTGAGAACGGACATATGTCCACTCGACTTACTCAGGGGATGAGACGTAGGTGCCTTCTTGAAGCCCGCCCGCGAAGGCCTCGAGCAGTGCATCAGTCCGGTCGAGGATGATATGTAGCTGCGAAACATGGTACGGGTTGTCCGCGGGTGCGCTGCACCGTCTATATTAGCTTCGCTATTCATGTGAGTGGAGTGATGCGCCTACCCTTCGGCAGTCTGCACGTTGGCCAGCGACTCGAGTGCCTGCATGACCTCGTGCTCCCACTCTTCATCGACGTCCTCCTCTGCACCCTCTGTCGCAAGGGCCGCGGCGCCAGTCTCAAGCGCGCCGAGCCCGTTCTCCCAGAAGCACTCGCGCTCGATCGCGGACAACCCAACGCTCAAACGCTCCTCACACGAGAGACTGACGAGCGCCCATAGGTGGTCCTCCCACGTCCGCGCGACCGCCTTGAGCGATGTTGAAGTCTGGGTAGTGGGCGCAAGGGCTGCATACAACGCCCGTTCTGTCGGAGACAGGGCGTTCTGGAAATGACGTCTATTAGCGGGTTTGTGCGAATGCTGCAAGAGAGGCGCATACGCTTAGCGCTGCTTGTGAGCATATCTTCTTCCATAATCGCCTGCGGACGTTGCCGTGCCATTGCTGAGCCTCCTCCGTGTCCTCGTCGTCCATCGCGTTCGCTTCGCGAGGCTCGTTCGCTATCAAAAGACATTCGGTTAGCTCTTGGATTCCGGATACAGAATTTGGCAAGCACGTACCGATAGCACGCCATTGAAAGAGCAGGGCACCGCGGATGCTAGCCGCCCGCCATGGTTGGTTTGCTTTCCGACAAAGCTCCACGGCCTCTTCGAGTTGGCCTGCGCGGACGTGGGCATATAGTGCTTGAATGACGGCTTTCTCGTACGCCTGAGGAGCGAAGGTCAGCACCGAATGTCGGATGGTGATGTACATGGCGGCAAGACATCATATGGACGGCCGAGATATAGCGTGAGGAAACGCGTATTGGACGCGCATGTTGTGGCTTCTGCCAGGAGAGGTATGGATACAGTACTCACCGCATCATCGGGCGCAAGTCCCTTCTCGTCCACTTCATCCCTGTTCACCGCGTCCGGATCGAGCTCCTCAACCAACCCCGCGCCCGTTTTGCCCGTGCGCTTCCCTTGCAGGACCGCGTTTCGCGTAAACCGCCAATAGCCGTTAGTAGCGCCGGGGTCAAGACTGGCCGGGGAGGGTGCGGAGTCGTGCAGCCATTCGCGCACGACAACGAGTTCGGAGAGGAGGGGGGAGGAGTGCATGATAGACTGGGCGAGCGTGGCGGGTGGCGTATATGGGTTCGTGGCGAGCAGTTCGCGCGGATGGGGGAATTCTGGGGGCGTCGTTTTTCGTAGGCTGCGGATTGTTAGTTCGAGGTTAGTTCAGTCATAGGAATATCACGCACGACATGAGGGATTGTAGCAGCGCCCATGTGTCGCTCTCCATCTTCAGGGCTTCGAGTGCAGGTATTGAGACCGAACTGTCCACGCCGGCTGCGTCCTGCAACTCTGCTAGTCTGCAAACGGGCTAAGCACGTTCCACACAGATATTTCGCGCTTATACATACTGCTGCTCGCATATTTCACGGAGCCTCGGCGCGAAGCCGGACTCGGGGTGGAGAAGAGCCTCGAGGTCATCCTTGTTCGCCTGGCAGACAGAGAGGACCTCCGCACAGGACGCGTAAAGGCCATCAGACATAGTTTACAAGCTCCACAGGAAGATTCGACCCAGTGCAAGCGTCCAAGAGCGCGAGAGAGAGCAGCTAGAAGCCGAGCAGGACGGGGGATGGAGGGAGAGAAGGTTAACGAGGCAGGCGCCCGAAACGCGCGACGCGACTGTGGCTGGGCGCTTGTTCCTTAGACTCCCCATTTCTGAATTTCAAGCTCAAGGCGGATGCTCGAGATACATGAAGAAGTTTACACAGGTCAAGAACCCCACAACTTGAATATGATTCATTCTATAGGAACAGATAACGAAATACAGGAAATACAACTTTAGGCGGACTCTGCGGACGGCTTGACCTTCACGACCACTTCGAATGTGCGCTGCTCAGCGGGCCGTTCTTCCTCCAATGCACGTCTTACAACGTCCGCATACGTCGTCACCGCATCCTCCCTCTCGTGTTCCTCCACAGAAAGCTCTTGTAACGCGCGTGTCAGTGACTGCCAGGACTCCACCACCGGTCGACCGAGCAACTCCAGGGTAATCTTGACATGCGTGAGCTCGGGGTACGAGCCAGAGTTAAAGGACCTGAAGAGGGTTTCCCAGGCCTTTACGTCCGCTCGTGCATCCGACGGGACTCTCAGTACCAGTTCGAATGACCGGTGCGCCGTATAGAACCCTTCGCGCATTACATCGTGCTTAGCGCTCTGTTGGGATTCGGAGTCCGTGAGGAGCTTGGCTAGTAGCTCCAGGAAGACGTCGATCGTTTGGGAGGTGGTCAAGTCAGCCTCTAGGCTGCGCCAAGGATCGTAGCATAGACGAAGCGAGGGCCGGGAGAAGAGGTGTGGCATTGAGTCGAGGAACTCGTATGACGCCGTGTCCCACGTCACGTTCCCTGTGAGGAGAGCAATCAGCGGTGATTTTCGACGATATCTCACAGAGACAGGGACGTACCGCTAGCGCTAGTCTCAGCCAAACCGGTCGTCTGGCAAAGCGTGACCTCGATATCCTGCAGGCTGGCATTGTACGGACACAGCGCCTCCATCCACCGACGACGGCGTGTGAGGCTGTCGACACAGATGGAAACTGTATGAGGAGTCGCACCGTTCCATATGCCTCGGGCGTGATGTAGGAGATCCAACAACGCGTCAAACGGGTTAAACCCGTCTCCAACAGGCCCAACGTCGACGATGCGCAATATCTTCAGCCGCGTACAAAATGCGGCGGCCTCAGTCTCGCCTGGACCAACGTTGGGGGCCAGATGGTATCCGCCGGGGGTTGGGGGTTTCGGCGCAAGATTCACGCACGATAAATCTTCTAGCGCAGGAATGCGGCACAGGAAGCGCACGAAGCGCATGGAGGCCCCGACGAAAAGGTGTGACAGGGCGAGCGTACGGAGGTTCGGGAAGTGCTTGAAGTCAATCAGCGAGGGGAACGTCGCGCGCGGAGCCTCCCCATCGCCGACGGGCGGCCCGCGGATGTGGATGGAGTGGATGAGAGGGGTGAGGGAAGAGCTGGGGGAGAACGTGCTCAGGAAATCGAGGAGCTCTGTATGGGAGCCAGAGATCTGGAGGTCGATGGTGTGCGAGAGGTGAAACTTTGTGCAGGGGGCGAGCGGGGAGAAGGAGTCGCCGGGGCTGGCGGTGAGAACGCATGAGACAAGCGCGCGCCAGTCGTCGTGCAAGAAGTCGACAATGCGGTCGGTGAGCTCTGCTGGGAGGTGGGGACCCGCATGGAGCGGAACGACAGAATCCGGCATGGCTGGTGTAGCGGCGGGAGGATGCTTTGGAGCATTGCGTATGCTATCAGACAATATGATCAGTTATGTTCGACTCAGTGCAGACGGAACCGGCCAAACGCTCACAAGAGTTACGACATCGAAGAAGCAGATACTTATCATAAACCCGACGTGAGAGCTATGATAGCTACTACGTATCACGAGTCAATTATCAGTCCCAGGCAGTCGGTTGACACCATCTTCGAGGTGTCGGACGTGGGAGGACTTAAAGAGCGTCTAGAGGCGGCCCATAGGGAAGCACCTCGGCGAGGGAACATCACAAGGACGCACCGCGCAGCGGCAACTCTGCGCGACGCTGTACGAGGTGATGCACCATGCCGACGCAGCTTCCGGCTGTAGATACGTATTAATGCAGCAACCATGACGTGCCATCTCGAAGAACGACAGCCAAACTCAAAACTCCTTGGCTTGGCACGAGTTGCGGTGAGTATGATGCGCAGATTCAGATCGCCAGTTGCAAAGCGGAGTTTGTTTCAGCCACCAAGGCTCTGAAGCAGTATCCATAGTAGACTCGAGTCTCGTTACCAAGGTAAAATCCTCCCGCTTTTCATGTGGTAGGCATGATGTGGCCGAACACTTACTTGGGCGAAGTTGAAGCTTCGAGTGCGGTACTAGGATCCACTATGACGATCGATTTGTATAAAAATATTTCACTTCTACATGCAACTTGCAACTCGCAACTTTCGTGGGCGCCTAATGACCATATAAGGCAGGCGCCTTTTAAAATCCTTGAAAACACGGCCAGATCCCCCCGGCGAGTTGCAAGCTGTAAGTGAAAGTTGATAGTTGATAGTAAAACCTCGCCTAACTGAGGTCGGACTGAGGTCGTACTTAGGTCGCGCGCACTTTCACAATCAACTACCAACTGCCAACTTTCTAATCTTATCTACCGGGCGCTTCTTTTTTATCTCGCCCCAGATTAATCACGTTGGCATCTAATCAACCTGCCCCAGACTCAGACCTCTGGCACCCCTCCCTAGGTTCTGCCCCTCTCCACTGCAAAAGCAATATCTCAGCAACCATAGGTCCTATTGGCTTCATTCTTTTTGTGTATGATTACCTGAAGCAATTAGATTATGTCTGTGCAAACACTGTAATTAATAAATCATGTAATTCCGGTTATGAGGTTTTT
>NW_007360334.1:240035-244578 GCF_000271585.1 Trametes versicolor FP-101664 SS1
TGCAAGCTGTAAGTGAAAGTGATAGTTGATAGTAAAACCTCGCCTAACTGAGGTCGGACTGAGGTCGTACTTAGGTCGCGCGCACTTTCACAATCAACTACCACTGCCAACTTTCTAATCTTATCTACCGGGCGCTTCTTTTTTATCTCGCCCCAGATTAATCACGTTGGCATCTAATCAACCTGCCCCAGACTCAGACCTCTGGCACCCCTCCCTAGGTTCTGCCCCTCTCCACTGCAAAAGCAATATCTCAGCAACCATAGGTCCTATTGGCTTCATTCTTTTTGTGTATGATTACCTGAAGCAATTAGATTATGTCTGTGCAAACACTGTAATTAATAAATCATGTAATTCCGGTTATGAGGTTTTTTTGATTGACCTTGTAAAGCAATGAGTGTAACCCATGTATATGGGTTCACTAAGGCAGGCTGGAAAAGAATAGGTGCAAGTTTAATTGCAGAAGGATGAGATCAGTAGTCATCAGGGAGAACCTCCCACCCTAATCAGAGGTATATCTGTAAAACTCATGTATGGGGGGCACAATCTGTCGCCCCTTTCCCGCAAGTACTCTGGTCCGGGCTCTATTGAAGCTCGGCGTACTTGTAGGATAGTGGGGCAGTTAGAAAGGCTGCCCGCACTAGGCGCGCAGGTTCCGAATACCCGCACACCATACACGTCTATTTAATACATCGTTATCTTATCTTTTGCCCAGCGCTTACTGCGCTGGGCTTGTGGATGTACGATGCTCGTAACAACCTCGTTCTGGGTCGTTACACTCTCCCCCTCTAGACACGACATACGGGTCGTGTTGTATAGTACAAGGTGATGATGAATGCCTGCAACTTGTAGCAGTGCTAACAACTCAGGCCAACTGTCGGCAGCATCCAGCTTAGTTTCAAATCAACGACCTTGTTTATCTGTCCACAAAGAACTTGAGTCTTCCAAAAGGTTGTGCACACAAACTCGTGCCCAAATATCTTGGACCTTTCCAAATTCTGTCTGTCATAACGGAGGGCGCAATGTACCATCTTGAGCTTCCGAAGGAGCTCCGAGCAAGGGGCATTCATGACACGTTCCATGTGTCCCTTCTTTGGCCACACTTCCCGAATGATGACCAGAGGTTTCCTGGCAGGCAGTACCACCAGCTGCCGCATTTTGGCAAGCAGCCACGTGAATGGGCGGTCGATCAAATTTTGTCCCATTTGGGTTGTGGTTCAGACACCGAGTTTGAAGTACAGTGGACAACTGGAGATGTCACTTGGGCACCCTATCGGGATGTTCAGCACCTCCAGGCACTCACTGAGCACTTTGAGGCTCTTGGGGTGGTCAGTGTGAACCACCTACAGCCAAATCCCGCACCAGCTCTGGCGGCTGAGCCACCACTATCAACAATGTCAGTGGCCGCCGTATACCTGGTTTGGGATCCTCCCGATGGCAGGTACTGCAGTGGGTCAAATTTCATCACTGCAGGAACGACTCATAAGTGTTGAGCAGTCGCTTGCAAGCGATACCTCACCTCACCCACTCCTGTACCCATCACCGCACCCTCTATGACCACCTATGGTGCTGAACACCGCGTCTACTGGGAGCGCTACACTGATGCGTTCTGTACTTGGCTTGCTAAATGAGGCCCATACCCGGGTAACCCTCCTGAGGGGTATGTCGAGGTCTACAAGATCACTCAGTGCTACACTCCCTGCCCCAGCGGGTACGCCAACCTCATCGCAGCTGAACAGCAAGCTCTGATCAATGTACCTTGTTGGATAATGGCCTTTGACTTGTATGGACTTTATATTACATTATCCGGACTGGGGTGATTACGTATGGACAAGCACTGGAGCGACAGGGGGCGGGGAGAGAACTAATGTATGGGGACAGGAGGCTCCTTCCCAACGCCAACGCGTATCCGAGGCTCAGGCGGAGAAGGTGCGAGCCATGGACTCGGTGTTCGTGGCAAGGGCGGTTTCAACGAAGGGGACCGGCGGCGGGGCCTCGCGGAGTGTAGATGGGCCAGCAGAGGAGGCAGCGTCGGCGGTGGCATCGCGCGTCAGGGCGGCGAGGCCTGCATCGGAGCGGACGATCACCTGGTCCAAAAAGCTGCGCAACTGCTGCAAGAAGCCGGCGAGACCGGCGGTAGCTCCGGCGGTCATGGCGCCGTACACTTCGGCCCGCGCTTTGAAGAGGATCTGCGTCTGAAGCAGCGCGCGAAAAGCGACCGCTTCGTCCTTCGAGAGGCCAGGGAGCATGGACTGCGGATTGACTCGTTCATCGGACAAGGACTGGCGGAACCTATGAGTAAACTCGCGACGGAAGCACTCAACCTCGTAGTCGACGTAGCCGAGGAAACTGGCTTTGGTGATAGGCCAGTAGGGGCAAGGGTCCTCGGCGGAAGGCGAGGGCACGAAAGGACCGTCGGCGGGGGTGTCGTCCGAAGGCTCTTGGAGGGGCTTGAAACCCTGCGGAAGCAAAAGCGAGAAGTGCTTAGCGAAGTCGCGATACAGGGGAGACAGGTAGATTGCGCGTACCGCTTGCAGCCGCTTGTGGGTACCTAAGTCCTGGCCGCTCATCTCGCCGATGGGAGCGACCGAGGTCGAAGGGAGGTCAGGCACAGCGCCGTTAGCGGCGGGGGCTAACGTGGGATCAGCACGAGGGAGACGTCTTGTGCGACGGCGCGAAAGGAGAGGCCGACCTGGCTTCAATAACAGCAGCTGTTGTAGCCAAATACTGTTACGAACCGTTTAACCGCTGTGACCGTTTTGCATAACGAACCGTCAAGGTTCGTCATGTGTTACGAAGCACCGGGAGAGCTCCGGGAGCTGCCTAATAAGGCAGGCAGCCCCGGGGGAGGCCTGTTATCTCCCTAGAGATAACAGATGCCCCTAATCTGGGCAGATAAGGGCTTAATCTCACTGATTAGGCCCTTCCCCTTATCTCCCGCGCCCCCCGGGCTTCCCGGTAGCCTCGGGCTCCCGGCGGCTATTCCTCCCTCTGACCACCATACCCAGGTAGGTGATTTGCTCATATCTCCTTTATTTCTGGTCCGTTTTGGCTGATATTAGGCGCGTTCTGAACGCATTTCTAGGGCGAACAAGACGTCGCAAACGCGCTACGTATCAGGTGCGCGTTCCATGCGCTACCCAAGCACTCACCATCCCCCTTGTGCGCAGTAATCGGGCGATATCTCGCCCATATCCTGTCGCGGCGCCACAAAAATGATATCCCCAGGATCGGGATGACTACCCGGTTCTAACGAGCCCTCGCGCGCGCAAATCCGTCCAGCAGTTGCGACGCGATGCCTGCCCCACCTCAGGGGCAGGCCTGTACCATCCAACTCGACCAACTGTGGGTGTATTCCCTTCTGTAAGGGCTCGTTTTGTAGCTAACATATACTACATGTAGGGCGACGCATTCGCAAGGCCGCGCAGGGCGGTGATTCAGTCAGGGAGGGCGAGCAGGTTGGATCGACGCCCTATCGCCCGCCGCCGTGACCACTTTCACCAAGTTGCAAGACTGGCGTTCATACCAGCAGCGGTCACAGCGGTCGAGGCCTTCGCACATAATGCATTTCATGGGGGTGCCATCGGGGTCATGTCCGTGACAGCCAGTGCACTAGGAAGAAGAAGAGGGTCAGCACGAAGACGAGGAGCCAAGTTGTGAAGGCGGTGCTACGTACGCGTTCCATCTTCTTGGCCGGAATTCACGCACCGCGCGGGTACACCGGGGGCGAAAAGAGAGGGAGGCCAGAGCGGTGCGCCCGTGGACCGTGTGCCTTACCAGCGGCCGTCTTCTTGCTAGGACGGTGGCTGCCAGCCTTCTTCTCGACAGGGACTGCCTTCGACGACGATACCCGCTTGGAGGACGATGTCCAGGAGGCGGGCAACGCGGCGGATGAGAGGAGGCAGGAGCTCATCGCCTTTAGCGACGACAACGCAGGCCTCCTTCAGCCACGATACATCAGGACAGGGACATAGAAAGGCACGCGATGGCGCTCACCGCGGCGAAGACAGTTTCCTTGAGGGCATCGCACCAGTCCTGGAGACCAAAGGATGTCGCGGAGCTAGACTCGACGCGACCAGGCAACGCCTACAACAAAGAAACTAATACGATCTAACCCAAGGGCGGCGAGCGCGAAGGCTTGCTAACGCCGAGCGTAGACTTTCAAGTCAAATCTAGCCCAAGGACCAAGTTAATATTATGCTGACTAAGAGAATACAAAGGACGGCTTACCTAGCCCAAGGACCAAGAGGTCAAGATGAGGGCTAGGGTCGCTACAGGTGGGGTTTATATACTGGGTCAGGGGAGCCAAACATGTACAAACGTAAAGGTGGTCTGTGCGCACATTAGTGCCAGTCTGCAGGTGGGGGTCAGGTGACTGGTCACATGCTTCTAACTACTGGTTCTAAGTCTAAGTGTCGTACAAATGGCCGTAGAAAATAAGGAAAAATGACGGAAAAATATAAGGGGTCTCGTCGTCTCCACGACAAAGGACCTGCTCGTCTTCATCACCTCAAGGTTCATGGCCTGCTCTTCAAGTTGGCGGATA
>NW_007360334.1:244598-246852 GCF_000271585.1 Trametes versicolor FP-101664 SS1
GCGACCAGGCAACGCCTACAACAAAGAAACTAATACGATCTAACCCAAGGGCGGCGAGCGCGAAGGCTTGCTAACGCCGAGCGTAGACTTTCAAGTCAAATCTAGCCCAAGGACCAAGTTAATATTATGCTGACTAAGAGAATACAAAGGACGGCTTACCTAGCCCAAGGACCAAGAGGTCAAGATGAGGGCTAGGGTCGCTACAGGTGGGGTTTATATACTGGGTCAGGGGAGCCAAACATGTACAAACGTAAAGGTGGTCTGTGCGCACATTAGTGCCAGTCTGCAGGTGGGGGTCAGGTGACTGGTCACATGCTTCTAACTACTGGTTCTAAGTCTAAGTGTCGTACAAATGGCCGTAGAAAATAAGGAAAAATGCGGAAAAATATAGGGGTCTCGTCGTCTCCACGACAAAGGACCTGCTCGTCTTCATCACCTCAAGGTTCATGGCCTGCTCTTCAAGTTGGCGGATAGCCAGGCGGCGAGTCTCTGCGCGAAGCGCATTCAAAGCGAGCTCGACGTCAGCAAGGTGGTTTAGCATGGTGCGAAGCATGAGAGGGGTAGCAGACGAAGCCGTCTGCGAGGACTTTATACCCTGGCAAGATCGCAGATCGCATCAATGTTGACCGGGGACGGTCGAAAGCTCAGTGGGGGGGAGGTGATACACCCGGTACCGAGCCACCACCCGCCTGGCCTTCTTTTCGTGGTTTCCGCGGGTTCGCGAGACCTCAACGGGGCAGAGGCCTCATTGCGGCGCGGGCGTGGAAGCTTCGCACTCGCGCGGAACGACTTATCACGCGATATCACGACCGCATGGGCAGACACGCGCGGAGGGGGTGCGTTCCGCATCACCGGACCGGCGGGGCGCAGGGGCGTGTTCCGCGTTTACGCGGTAGACGGCTGGTGCATCGCGGGCGCCGGTCCCCTCCGCGACAGACGTTCCGTAGAGACTTTCTGATCACTGTAGCACGGTTTTGGCTGGCCCTGTAAATACCTACGCCCTCGGGCTGTGAGAATTCAGACCCCCCCTTGGCTCAGATTTCACCTTCTCTCACGAAGAACCCTCGACGACCCTGCGAACTGCGAACTGCGAACTGCGAACTGCGAGCTCTGCGAACCCCTGCAAAATAGCGTTTAGCGTTGCGAACTCCCTGCGAAGCCTAACACGGGCTGTGAAGAGGCCCTCCCGCGTCCTGCGGAACGCCAGCTCAGCTGAGTTGTCATCAGTCCACCGTCCTTCCCTCTTCCGCTCCCTCTACTGTGTTCTCCCACGTACTGCGCCGCCCGAAGGGCACCCGACATGAACCTGCTTCTCCTGGCGCTTCGTGAGACGTTCCGCAGCCCGGTCTCGACCTCCTAGGGCTCTCGACCGTCTCCTTCTTCCGTCCTTACCGGTCGGTTGAGTGCATCAGCGGGTATTTCCTTTACCTATTTTATCTATTGGCTCAGGCCCTTCCTGTATATATGTGGCCCCCAACCTTTTAGGCAATCCAGATTCCCTTACCCCTACATATCTCAAGAGCCTGCGACGGTGACAGCAACTGCGACTGCGATAGTGATTGCGACTGCGACCATGTTCCGACATGATAACACGTACCCCAAACATACCCCGAGTGCCCCCGCATTGAGTATGGCCTACTCCTTCCCCTTTTCATTGGTCAGGAGCGATAAGCTCACTCAACCTTCCCCTACGTGTCCGCCGTGCTTGTAGGGAACTTGGACCCTTGCTCAATTCTCCTCACCTATTACAAATTACTTCTCGGGTCTCGTCCTCTCGGCCCTATGACCGTGTTGTCCTAGCAGCTGTTACAGGAGGCTTGAGTGCATTAATACACCTCTGGACACATCAGGGGGTTTACAGTTGCTTTCCAAAGTCAATCAAAAAACCCACATAACCAATGAATGATATACCTCTGATTAGGGTGGGAGGTTCTCCCTGATGACTACTGATCTCATCCTTCTGCAATTAAACTTGCACCTATTCTTTTCCAGCCTGCCTTAGTGAACCCATATACATGGGTTACACTCATTGCTTTACAAGGTCAATCAAAAAAACCACATAACCGGAATTACATGATTTATTAATTACAGTGTTTGCACAGACATAATCTAATTGCTTCAGGTAATCATACACAAAAAGAATGAAGCCAATAGGACCTATGGTTGCTGAGATATTGCTTTTGCAGTGGAGAGGGGCAGAACCTAGGGAGGGGTGCCAGAGGTCTGAGTCTGGGGCAGGTTGATTAGATGCCAA
>NW_007360334.1:246872-258856 GCF_000271585.1 Trametes versicolor FP-101664 SS1
GTTGCTTTCCAAGTCAATCAAAAAACCCACATAACCAATGAATGATATACCTCTGATTAGGGTGGGAGGTTCTCCCTGATGACTACTGATCTCATCCTTCTGCAATTAAACTTGCACCTATTCTTTTCCAGCCTGCCTTAGTGAACCCATATACATGGGTTACACTCATTGCTTTACAAGGTCAATCAAAAAAACCACATAACCGGAATTACATGATTTATTAATTACAGTGTTTGCACAGACATAATCTAATTGCTTCAGGTAATCATACACAAAAAGAATGAAGCCAATAGGACCTATGGTTGCTGAGATATTGCTTTTGCAGTGGAGAGGGGCAGAACCTAGGGAGGGGTGCCAGAGGTCTGAGTCTGGGGCAGGTTGATTAGATGCCAACGTGATTAATCTGGGGCGAGATAAAAAAGAAGCGCCCGGTAGATAAGATTAGAAAGTTGGCAGTTGGTAGTTGATTGTGAAAGTGCGCGCGACCTAAGTACGACCTCAGTCCGACCTCAGTTAGGCGAGGTTTTACTATCAACTATCAACTTTCACTTACAGCTTGCAACTCGCCGGGGGGATCTGGCCGTGTTTTCAAGGATTTTAAAAGGCGCCTGCCTTATATGGTCATTAGGCGCTCACGAAAGTTGCGAGTTGCGAGTTGCACATGCGCGTAGATTAAATGTACAATATCACCGCCATAATCCACCGTAACCGTGGCGGTCAGCGTCCAGGATGTCATGAAGCGCTTGAGATCGTAAACAACCCTGTCCGTAGAGGCGCATCACGCCAGTCGACCAAGTGAGACCAGCAGATTCGTGCCAAGACCTCGCAATAGCATACGTACGTAGCAGGTGGATGGTGGCGGTTCGCGACAAGAAGAAACAGGCGCCTATAGCACTGAAGAAATATGGGCGCTAGCGATGTTCGCTCTCTTTCCGACAACCATCATGTCACTGTAATCCAGCGACATTCTAGCGTCCGGCACACACACAATTAAAGGATCTCGAAAAAAATGACGCTTTCAACGTACCTCTGTACCAGTCTGTACCGCCTTCCGCCATGAATTTCAAAGTGTGAAGCAACATCATTCCGCTTATAGCGGAATGATCGTTTGCAACTCTGCTTCTGTTGCCTGCTATGCTTGCGGCCACCCCTGACCAGCCGCACATCGCATGCCCAGAGGCCTGAGTAACGAGGTGAGAAGCTTTAACATTGGACTAGATTGATACTCACCATGTCTTAGGAAACACACCGAGGCTCGCCCCCATTCAAATGAACACGCACAGCGTTCGGATTTCAGCATCAAAGCAATCATTCTGATGCATCGCGATGGCCCACAAGTGGAGCCGCCATATGCTCATGCTTCGCTACACAAGCAGACACAGGCGCCACTGTTACTGCGACGACGCGGACGACTGCGAACGGATCTTCTCGTAGTGACCATCTCGGAGAGTCGGGTCCTCGACCCCATTTCGGTGATCGCCACGGCATTCTTGGCATTGTCCGTTCAAAGCCGGCGGTGAACGCTGCTACCGCATGCGACCTCGACCTGGCGCGGCCAGATGCGTCCGCCTACTGTGCAGGTACCCCGTTGCGAGCTACACGACTTGGCAGTGCCGCCTACAACCTGTCTTCGCGTCATGGTCTTCGAATGCATAGCGAGACAAAGAGTATATAAACTGAGCACAGTGCGACTGGTGTCTCCAGCACTCTGCGAGTCTCCCTCCCACACTCCTCACGTTCTTCTACCTATCAAGTTCCCATTCACTCAATTTACCTTCCAGTCACTCGTAAAAGATGTTCGCCCGCTCGTTCTTCATCCTCTCCGTCCTGAGCTCCACCTTCGCTCTCTACACGAACTACTACCCCCGCGGATACGATGCTGCCCTCGGTGCTCGCGCCGACAGCCCCGCCGACCAGGACCTGCTGAACTCGTGCCCCGGGGGGCCGGGTTCCAGCGCCGTAGAGCACGCTGATAAGTGCACCCTGGTACGCTGCGGCCTACGTCGTCTCCCATGGCTTGTGCTCACGTGTGCATACGTCTAGGTTAACATCGTCAACAACCCCAACACTCGCACGTTCACCGTCCTCGGCGACCCCCAGCTCAAGTACGTCTGCCCTACATCCTGCACACGACGCATATACTCACGGAAATCATAGCTGCGGCGGCGCGACGGACCCGGTCACCGTGACGCTCGGCGGCCAACAGACTATCACCGAGACCACCACCGTCGACGCGAACATCGGCGTCAGCCTCGAGGGCGTCACGATCGGCGGCGGCGCCTCGTCGTCGAGCTCGACCGCTAACACCGTGTCCAAGACTATCAGCTACACGGTTCCCCCGGGCCGCCAGGCGGTGTTCGTCGCTGGGACCGCGCAGCAGTCCCAGACCGGCAACGTCCAGGTCAACTACGCCGACCGCCAGTTCGGCCACTTCATCGTGCGTGTTACTTCTAGGAAGTCGTTGCGATGTCGACGGCTGATATGGTCGATCCGCGTCGTTTCAGTGGTTCACCGGCGCGACTGTTACTCAGCTTACCCCTATCACGAGTGACGTCGAGTTTGACGTCCACGAGACTGCTTGCGGTACGCGCTTTCCTCCCACTTTTTCCTCTTCTATATTCTGATCCGTTGAGCGCAGGCACGGACCCCCGCGACATCAACAACCATAGCTAAACTCGTCACCTCTTGAACGGTCGACTATCTTACCCTGTACGCAGTGATTAATCTCTCCGTGGACCATCAACCTGCATAAGTACTTGTACCCGCTCCAGACCTTCTCACCACCGTATATTTGTACATGTACAATATCTCACGATGCGTTGGCATCTATCTAATATTCTTATTGCGCATACGTTCACGTTTCTTCGGCAATCCACTCATGATTCATCCTCTCATCGGAGAGGCCTTGCGATTACCCCTTGTAATTGGCGTATGTATGCGCTGCAAGTTTGAGGAGCTATCGATATAATATGAAGAGGTTATGCCTATCATCTGCATCTCATATGATACTCCCAGTGGTTGTCGGACCCAAATAAGAGTTACTCAAAGTTTGGGAGTCCGTTCGCGCACGCCACGCCGAGGGACTTTTTGGCGCTCATGGGCGTCTCCGAACCGTCACTTCAACGAATTCCCTCTTGGCTTCGCACCCTCACGCGCTTCTCATCTGTCGTCCATCTGAGTACCTGTAACCCAAACTCGCACGTCTTGGAAGAATTATAGGTCTGCGTGGGTTCTCTCTGGTTCAACGCTTGTTTGGATTCGTGGTGGCGTCTCGGTTTCTACGTCACATCCGAGTCGGGGGCCTACTGGGGTTGCGCGGGTGGGTTCCAGCAATACTTACTTCCCCTTGGTAGGTTGGGTGTCGTGCAAAGCTTTCTACATCAGGACCAAGATCTAATGAATACGGCTGTAAGGCACCATGTATTTCTCTTATATGACCACGATAGATCCTGATATTGTAGATAATCGATGCTTGAGTAAGTAGTGCGATTTGGTCCCTGCGACTCGGCAAAGGTAGCTCAGTACCCCCCATCGAAGTGCAGAATAAGCTGAACCAGATTTATTCATAGACGCTATCTCAACCATATGCGTATGCTGCTACCGCAGGGTCACATCGCGCGGTGGCCAAGCAGTTCAGGAAGCTGCCTGCGGGCCGAACATATCCTGCTCTTGTTGTCCAAGCGTCTACGCCACCTACAAGCTAGCGTGTCACTCGGACCATAGACTATGCGCTTGGATATGCACGGTATATAACCGTAAGTTGTCCACAAACACGGTGTCATTCGCTTCGAAATCCCCGTCGACACCCCGTAGCGTCTCTTCTCACATCGAACAAGGTACGTCACTATGCGCAATGAAACGTCGAGCAATCACTGACAACGGTAGATACTTCTTCGACAGGCGACAACAATGCAATATTCCTCGTCAGAGTCTGCGGCGCACCGTTGCTTACCAGTCAGCGAGATCTTCGAGCTCATTGCCGACTCGCTAGACCCCAAGTCGCGGCGCCGTACACTGGCAGCGCTTGCGCAGACGTGCAAGACGTTGTACGAAGCGTCCGTACCTGTGCTTTGGAAATCGCAATGGGGCCTCGTGAGGCTGTTGCGGCTTCTTCCTTCTGGCACATGGTCCGAAGTTCGTGTTGAAGGCCGAAGCACTCTCGTGCGTTATTTTTTTCCGTCTACACTCGCTTAACTGACTAGGCGAATACACAGACAATCATCAAACCCAACGAACTCGAGTTGACGAGATTCCGTCACTACGCCCACCACGTTCGGACGCTGTGCTGGAACGGGGATCAAGATGATGTCTCGCTCGACACCCTGTCGGTGCTGGAGTCCGTCCGCGGCGCCGCGGGCCAGCCGCTTTTCCCGAAGCTCGACGAACTGCAGTGGTATGAGCCTCGCGCAGAATATTTCCCCTTCATCCGCCTCTTCCTCACGCCGACCATTCGAACCATGGGTCTAGCACTGCCCGCCGATTTTGATGTGCCCATCATGGTGGAGGCCCTCAACCACGTAGGGAAGACGTGCAAGAACGTGGAGTGCCTTCAAGTCGTCACGAATGAAGAGGAAAACCAGGGTTGCAGGGACTGCACGGGCGACCTAGGCGACGCTCTCGCGGAGTCCCTCGAAGGCATGAGAAATCTCACGAACTTCGCCGCGGAGATGCTCTTGTCGGCGAATTGCATGGCGGCGCTGGCACAGCTTCCTGGGCTGTCGGTCCTGCAAATCGTCGTTAGGAATGCAGAGGTGGACGTGTTCGCTGTTTCGACATGCTTGCGCGAAGGCCCATATTTTCCTGCACTCAGTCTACTGGCAATCAACGTGGATGGACTCGACGGGAGCACGGAGACTATCCTACAGGCCATACAAAGCGAGGACCTGCAAACGGTGTCACTGCACGCCACATGTCAACCTGAGGCCTCGGCAATAAGGCAACACCTAGAAGTCATCGCGGCCTCCCCGTACCGCGACGCTCTAATCTCCTTGCGACTTGGGTTCGATATTCCCTTCTCCCGGGACGGCGGGCCCTATCCCGCGTCTGACGTCGGACATGCGCTCCAGCCGCTGTACGCCCTTCCCCAAATCGACACCTTCACCATCCAAGGTCACAAACTCATCGTCGACACGAACACACTCCGGGATATCGCGACCGCCTGGCGTAAGCTCGAGATCCTCTCCATAATCGATATGAGCGACCAGCTGCACCCCGACAGTGGAGCGCACGTACCCCTCGATGCTCTCATACCGGTCGCGCGCGGCTGTCCATCCTTGTACCTCCTAGAGCTCCACGTGAATACGTTTGTGGTGCCAGAAGAGGCGACGGTTGCACGGCTACTCCCGCAGCCGTCACAGTCTACGCTGCAGTACCTCAGCCTATACAACGCGCCGATCACTACGCAGCCGTCCCCATTGATGACATTTCTGATACGATTGTTCCCCGAGCTGCGCGAGGTAGAGCACCATGAGACAAGGACGTGACGGTACGAGGGACAGGGAGTGATTGACTTGAAGGGTAGGTGGAAGGTTATGTAGGATTTGCTGCAGGCGAATTAACCGCGTCCAAGCAGATCTCGTTCATTAGCAAGTCTTCCGAATAGTTTTTGAGTATCTTAGTATGTTTCTTTACTCATTCCGTCTTGCGCTATTTAGAGAGGCGTCACTTACCACTTGATTTAACTGCTTTGCAGCGTACTTCGCACGATGTGCACACTGTAGGGTATATTCGTGCACTGATTCTTACAGCGCTGGCCCTAGCAATGGACAGCCTCATCGTACGGTCAGCCCGACTACATGCTCCACCCTACGTCGCTGATATTGCCCTCGGCTTCACTACATAAACAGAATGCACATTGCGCCATCGTGGCTACCTATTGCGGGTATGAGCGCAGCGCGCCCTCCCGAAGCCGGCGTGGGTGCAATGCTCCCGATATCGTTATCAGCACCCAAGCGTCTGCCATCTGCAGCCATCCCGCCCACCACCACTTCTTATCGTCAGAAGACCACGTTCGAGTTACGTTCTCTCGCTACCTCTTCTGTCGGGCATAGACTCATACGATCGCATATAGGCATACACATTCACAAACACTCGTTACTAGAACACTGTCCACTCCGACGTTCAGCTCCGGGTCGTCGCTCCCTCTGCTCCGTCATCCTCCATTCACCGCGTGGTTCTACTAATGTCTTCAGAGAATGGCAGGGAGGCAGCCGATGGAAAGGAGACCACCTGCGAATACAGTAAGTATCTTTCAAACACTCGACTTTTGAAGAATGTCGCTGCGCTCTAATCTTACCGAAGCTGTTGTTCTCGCAGCACACAGCGTTGGAGGAGCTATTACAGGTCGGTTAACTCGCGATTCACTGCGAATGATATCGAACACAGCTTACCAGGCGTTGCCGCTTCCCACGCCGACGACGCTGATGGGGGAGCAGGTGACGCCGATCGGGATGTTGATGTCCTGGAGGATGACACCGATAGCGGCCAGGATCGGCGCGATACCCAGGCTGTCGGCCGACTGGACGGAATTGCAGCACTGGAGTGCGCCGGTCGAGCAGGAGCCGGCCTGGGGCGTCGGGCTGGCGACGGCAAGGATTGCGAGCGCGGTGAACGCGGTGAAAACAGCGGTGGTCTTGGCGAACATGTTGTTGGAGAGTGAGGGAGAGTGAGGCGAAGCGGGGAGAGCTGGAGCTGAAAACGCTTGGAGTGAACGACGGTGAGTGTTCAGTGAGGAATGTCGGGCTCTTCACAAGCCTTTTATATTTGAGCGACCGTCTGACGACCTCGAACGATATTTGCAGAGATGCATCGCTACTCGCCAAGACTGCGCGGAAGTGCGCCTGCTGCTGTCGCACGGACGTCGCATCGACCAACCAGGCAGCGGAGAAGACAGGTGTCCAAATGCCTCCGCTCCACTCCCACCGCAGTGCATTCTACTAGACGAGGCGGTGTCACACCTCGCCGTGCATACACACATGTACGTACTCATTTCTCGAGAGCATACACGGATCACCGGCCCCTTCCGCCTATGTGGTAAACTTCTTTTAGGGCGCGAGTGGAGCACTGGCAGATGGCATTGGCATCATGCCAAAAATGTTGCACACGCTACACGCAATACGAAGAAGATCCCGCGGCGGATGTGTGTAATGTTGCATGCTGCGAAGGTATTATGGCATGTACTCCACATTGTGTCCTTTGTGCCTTGGAGCTGAAGCGATGAGATATCGAATCACACAGGATCAGCCTCCCGTCGACCACCAGCTCTACAGGCCCTGTGACTCCGGATACCTCCTTTATGCTCAATCACAGCGGACACTGACATAGCCTAAGCAAGCAGATGACGGGGCGCCCGTATGCTACTTGCACCGACACATGCTCCCACATAGCAACGCTCATATGGTTCAAGCGGTCCAATACCGGTACAGGTATGTCATAGAACCCAGCGAGTCCCGAGATATGATATTCCCGTCCACTCACGGGATACACAACGAGCGCCGCAGGTCTGTCTACCCCGGAGAATCCAGACCCACTTCGGGCATGCTCTGCGCGAAGTACTCGACACTGTTCAAGCGAGGAAGCGAGGAAGTACAGGAACCCGCTTGGTTGCTCCACAAACACGCTCGTTCCTCTTGGCTTGACGTTATGCTCTCCGGGAGACAGTCGCCCACCTTATCCGCGGTGGACGCGGCGGGACCTCCATTGGCCTCCAGCACGTATGTCTGATTCCACCTTTCCGTGTCTTCCTGTCTTCCATCTTCTTTGCTCTCATCTTCTATCAGCTGCGGCGCCCAGACATCGGGTTGCCACCCACACCATGCGCAGGACGTGCATTCTGTCCTTTGTCTCTGACATGATCGCCTATCGACCTGTGCATCCTGTACATCCAGGCCAAAAACAAACCGCCGGAACACGGATTCTGTTCATCTGCCACGCGGAGATGAAGCGTGTTCTCTACGACGGGCCCCGGCACGGATGAGGTCACCTCGCCCGCTCTGGGCGAGGGTCGTCGCTCTATCCCCGCTCGCCGCCTCGTGGATGGTGGGACGCGCATGTGTGGGGGCGCGGGCTCTCGTGAATACATTGCGGCGGTGCTGCTGGGAACTGCACCCGGACCGAGGTACGTTTTCGTATTTGTCGGAGCGGCATTGCTTGTCAAGTTCAGGGCGGGAGGAGGGAAGGCGCGGAGTGGATATTGGGTCCGAGCCATGTGGTGTGAGCTCGTCGGCGAGCGGCGATGGGGACGGGGAAAGTATGGTTTGCGTGCGGGTGGTTGAAGGCTCATGCGATGCAGCGCTTCTTCGCTTGCTGTATTTGACGAATGGAAGTGCTGACCGCTCGGGCATGTCGTCGACGAAGGGACCCCAATCATATGTAAGTCTCCCCGTCCCTCTTGGCATCTATACTCACTCTTTCCAGATATAGCGGACAGGTTAAATAGAGATAACGCCCATCGCTTGTAGTGACAACCACACACCATTCAAGTGCATGCACGTTGTCGCAGATTCCGGGAGAGACACGCTGAACCACGATATTCGGGTCTAAATCATATTCCAGCGACTAAGCAAACGGTACGTTCTTCCGAGAGATACAGTGTCAATGCGGGCGATGATGATCACGCTCTCGTATCATAGGATAATCGGAATACAGCCGATAGAGATGAGCGAGCCTGCCAAACACGCGGTGAGTAAAGGTCCGCCAACTTCGAGCCTCCGATATTCTCATCGTGCCATTTCGCTTACCTACGGAGTTGTCCTCGCAGCAAACGGTGATCGCCGAGCTGCAACCCTCTTCAGCAAATTGCTCGCTGAACACACGGTGAGAGAGGAGACGTACCAGGCTGATCCAGATCCGAGGCCGATCCCGGTGATGGGTGCGCAGGCGATGCCCACGGGCAGATTGAGGTCCTGCACGACGAGGCCGAGGGCGCCGAGCAGCACGGAGGCGAGTGAGCTGCTCGCCGAGGTGACCTGGTTGCAGCACTGGATGGGGCCGGTGCTGCAGCTCTGCGGGGCGGGGGTGTTCGGCATGGGGCTGGCGGTGGCAAGGATTGCGAGCGCGGAGAGCGTGAAGAGGCGGGACATCATGGTGGACATGGCTGCGGGGTCGGTGGGTGGAGGTGCGCAGATGATGGTGTGCTGAAGGTTGATCTACAGGGACCGAGGCTTAAGTACGTGCTGCGCGGAAGATGACGACGAGGTATGTGCATGACTCCTTCACTCGGATGTTGACGCTCTGTGCCAAGGCGCGGCGACTCTACACGAACAAAACCTTTCGCAACATGTATTGCTGCTTGGCGTCAGCTTACACCGTCGTCATCGCCCCGGAGATGAAACTCTGCCATACAGTGCCCCTTCCGGGAGGCGTCAGAGCGGACCGTGTCCCATTTGGCCTCCTCGCGACTCTCGACTCTGAATTCTCGCTATTATCCGGGGCCGAAGCCACCCCACTTCTCATCGCCTACCGCCGTACACACACCGGCGACACAGGGTCACAACGTACACAAAACATATCGCTATTCCGAGGACGGCCCGTCTGCCTGGGTCGCCAAGCTTCGCAATCGAGGGCTCGAGACGTCGGGGGTGACGGGGGCGCATGTTCCCACTTACCTGAACGCCGTCTCTCTCACCCGTGCTAGAATTAGACCTCCAGGGGCTATTCCGGCGGGACCATGCTTGAGCCAAACGCTACGTCGTTCGAATAAGTACCTCCTGGCGGACCGGAATCAGATGTCGGTCAGTGCCAAGCCTTCGCAGGTTCGTGGCATGATGTGTATATTACTATGTCTTGTTGCCCGCGTATTCGGGGTGCTCGTTGCTGGGGCACAGGACGTAGCATAATTCGCAGACGTAGTCCGTATATCGCGCATAGGCGCAACCAGAAGACGTACAATACGCCCTACAACTAGAGCGAGTTCCCCGTGTTCGGGACGAATGTGAGCACCTGCAACGCACCCGATCAGTCACCTCTCCAACGCAGTGGGCTGAGCCTAACAAGGTTCGAAACACGTACCACCTCCTGCGCAGGCCCAAACTGCTCGCGGAACAGCTCGACGTTTCCCGTGAGCGTGAGCGCATCCGCATGCTCGACGTACACGATGTGCGCGCCCTGCGCCAGCGTGCCCTCCGCGTTGACCCAGTTCATGATGAGCGCGCCGTCGGCGCCGAGCGTCCATAGTGCGGACTCAACGTCGCGTGGTGTGCCGGAGGCGGCGGTGTATGCGTTTGGGGCGGCTTGTGCGGGTCCGGGGGAGACTGTGGGATGTGTGAGATATGAACAGGGGAGAAGAGAGGGAGGATAAGGAGAGGGGTACCTTCGGTGGTGCCGCCGATGTAGACGTAGTTCGCGTTCGCGTCGCTGATGTTGTCGTCCGAGCTCGTGAACCCGACGATGCCGCCGAAAAACGTGAAGTCAGCGAGACCGTTCTGTATCCCATTCATACTGTGTCAGCCCGTCCCCAACCCGTACACACCGCCGCGAGGGGAAACGCACCAGCGTCTCAATCTCGAACGGCACCCCGCTGTGTTTCCCGCATCGGCGCAGCACGACCTCCAAGGGCGACGTGCCCTGCGGCCCCAAACCATACTCCCCATACTCGTTCGCCGTCTCCGACACCGTACCACGCAGGGCGCCCGAGGTCGCGATAGTCATCTTCAGCGTGCCCGTCGGGTCTGTGCATGTGGTGGGCGACGTCCGTGGAGCGTGCACGCGTTGGAGGTTGCGCCGCGGGTTAGGCGGGGGCAGCCCGCTCGCGAGGCGCTGGGCGTTCGTGAGCACGCGCGAGCCGGAAAGGACTTGCTTGAGTGCGCGGAGGGGCACATCGGTAGGCCCGTTGAGAGGCGTGAAGGCGTCGGGGGCGCGGCGGACGCGCGTGGGACGGAGCGGGTCCGAGGTGTCGTCGCGAGCGTGGACTTCTAACCCGGCGAGTTGAGACTCTTTGGCGCGGGCCTCAAAGGCGGGTATATAGGTCGGCCAGTTTAAGGACGCATCGATGATAGTAGGGACTATTATAAGTGAGGAAGGAGTTCCTTGGACGGCGAGGGTGCCGGGAACGGCGAGGAAGGCGAGGAGAATGCCGCTAGCGAGCGTAGAGAGAAACATGACGGGATGAATAGTGAGTGTTGGTAAAGAGTGTGGTGCCTGTGAGCGTCAGGAAAAGCTGAAGAAGGGACAAGACCGGGGAAGACGTGAGGCGAGTCCTGAGCGGAGGAACGGGGGTTCCAGTGCGAGGATGGGGGGAGAGCGGTTGTCGTAGCGGGCGCGTGGTATATATACTGTTCTGGAGCTGACGCAGAGGAAAAGGTTAGCCCGTTCTGAGGTACGTTCTGAATCGGATGCTGTGGAACCGAGCAGGAAGCGGGCTCGCGCCTCGAGGTTGGGATTGGACGAGATGTTGGCTTAAAGCAGGTCCTTGTACTGCTTCTTGCTTGCGCTTCTCACAAAAACTGTTCTTTACTGCATTCTAGCCCGTGGAGTTGATCGGAAATAGTGTGAAGAGTGCTGCTTGCAGCGTCGGCTGGCGAGAGCCGAACACTGTGGGAAGGATATACGCCGATGTAAGGTGTATAGAACACCTCTGGCTCCCAAAAAGGTGTTTCGAACACCGAAAAGGGACACACTTAAAAGAATTGTATAATATAAATCGGTGTTCTACACACCTCCGTTGCTTGTCTGTCTGAGGAGGTGTTCCGCACACCTATTATATGCACATTTTTCAGAGGTGTTCTCCACAGCGACAACAGTAAAAGCTGTTCCCAACAGCTTTTAGCACTACCTAGGATACACACGGACGGAACGGCGGGCTCGGACCCGTTTCTCGTCGCCCTCAGTAACACCAGTCCACGCGTGCACCCTCCTTGATAACTATTCCCTCACCGGCACCGTCCGCCTTCGCCTTCATTTCTCTGCCCGCGCTCCTGCGATGCAAGACAGCTCTCGGAAGCCCCGTGATGCACCTGCCCTCATACGCCTTCGCCTCAAACAATACG
>NW_007360334.1:259156-260694 GCF_000271585.1 Trametes versicolor FP-101664 SS1
GGGTCGGTTTTCTGGTGAGGGCATTTACGCCTTTCATATCGCTTCTCAGAGAGACGGAGCGTGGTAGATAAACACAGAGTTGAAGAAGCAAAGAGAGGTAGGAGGTTGAATGTTGATAACGTTGAAGGGGAACGCTGGGTGCGGAGGCCTACGCAAATCGGGCGTCTATCATCCCGATTAGGAAGCTCGCCGATGACATCATTGACGACTTGGGCTCGAAAAGCGAAATCCCCCCCCTGCTGGTCCTCTTGCATCTTGACCTCGAACCACGATGTTCCCACTATGCGCTATGCTTGTCCGCTCAAAAGCCGTGTCTGCTCAGCACTCAGGACTTAGGCTCGATACTAATTGCCATGAACTATCCTGGCAGGTAGCTCACTTGATCTAGGTGTGTACGTGAATGCGCATCGCGATGCGAGAAGGCGTACAGTGAGTATATGCGTCGATATATGCTCCTTGCGAACTGTAATGCTGATCTGCTCGCACTGATGCTTGTGTTTTGTTTGCACCCCTTTCCTTGTGGTCTCCTGGGTGCGCCGCCATCCCATATCTTCGCCCTTGCTCTACTGACAGGGTCATTATTTACAGTTTTTGGACCTCTTCTGCTGCTGCGTTGGGTATGAGCCCCTGCTGGGTACATGCCTACCGCCGTCCCTTTCTCTCATTCTTCGAATTCGCGCCATCGGTGCTCTGCTTCTCTCGCGTTCGCCCCCACTGTCTACCTTGCTACGCCGCCCTCGCTATGGCTATCTCGCGCGACTTCTGCCTTCCTTTCGTGGCTCTTGTGCACCATTGCCTGAACCTGCTCTCGACCTTCATTACTTCGCGCTGCTAAAGCTCTGCCTGCTTGCTGTTACCTTGGTGTTTGCTCTAATGCTCCTGCCACTGGCTCAGGCTCTTGCGGCTTCGGAGGCTTCTCTGTAGGGGTGATAGTGCGAGCATAACTTGACAGGTACGTCCTCAAATGGCTGTTCCACGGAGCGGACGAATGCGAAGATGAGACATGGAAGGATAAGCAAGGTACGAGCGGCTTCGCAGTCCGAGGAAGGGTGCTCGCGTCGAGTGGGTCTCGTGAGGTCACGCTCCTGTTGCGCCGTCGTGCACTCGCTCCTTAGCATAGGTGCGCGTGCCGGCGTCGCACAGCGCTTTGCGAGACCGTCGTCTGGGGGCGAAGAGAACGGGTGTACGTAGTGATATAATCCAATAACCAATTATTATCGTCAAATGTATCGGAGCATGGTCGGCGCAGCTGGAACTGATATACAGCGTGCATAACAGCTGCGAACAGTGTTGTGCACCAGTGAAAATATTGTGACCTACAATGAGTATCGGTGTTGAGAACACTGTCCCTGCACCGTCGGAAACACCTTGAAGAAATGTTGCGAAACTGTGCTCCACATCGGGAATGAGCGTGCAAAACACCTGTGAGAGGCGTAAAAATGTCTACTTGAGGTGTTTTGCACATTTATTCTCGACAGCGCACAAAAATGTCAAGAACACCTTTTTCAGTTGTTCTCTCCCTCCTGTTCCGAACACCT